>NW_027468127.1:0-43175 GCF_965363235.1 Mytilus galloprovincialis
TTCGTGTAATAAAACTCACGTTGATTGGTTGAAATCTCTGTATTATGATTGGACTGATCTGGAAGTTACTTTCACAGCTTTCAATCCCTTTTTGGACTGAAGCTAACAATTGTTCACCCCAAGCTAACATTTGGCACACATTTGTTTCTATTCTGTTTTGTTGTGATCGTGTCAACGAAAATTTAAATCAGAAAAAAAGTACTCAAGAGTAATGAAGAATTGAATTATTCTTTATTCAAATAATAAATAATTGGTTAATCAACAGTCTGACACGAAATTAATAATTGACAGGAAAATAAGTCTCTGTAAATTAAATAGCAAAATAGAAAAAAAAAAGAAGAAAAAAACATCATCCATCCATTTTGATCAGTATCCGATTGGTATAGACATGCAGCCGTTTTCTTATAGCGTGTCGCCTGTTTCTCGTATAAAGACATGCTTATAACAGTACACAACTGTCACTCGTCTCAGTGTCTTTAAAAGGTTCTTAAGACAGAGAGAACACTTTGTAATATCTATAGTCTTTGTATTCTCTAGCTATATTCTCTGTATTCTCTAGTATACTGCACGCATAACTGGGAAACTTGCTCATTGTTAAAGTATTATTTATTGTTTATATACGATTTTGCCGAATACAACTGATTTCAGCTTAAAAAAAAAAATAATCTACACAACTATAAATATACGCATAAGTACTTTGTATTAGAACACAAACTATATTTAAGAGAATGTGACAGCAGAAGAAGAAGAAAATAATCCAGCTAGATCACAGACAAGACAGACAGACACACACACAACGAACGAACGAACGAACGAACGAACGAACGAACGAATATATTTATATAAAAATAAGGTCAAACATTGTAATTTGTGTGCGTAAATTATATAATATAATATATAGGACTGCAACTAATTTACACAACAAACCATACAAATATGCAACATTGACCACTAACAACTGAGTTTTTCTTCCTCTCGTGCTTGCGCATTTCCGTCGAATATACGTTATATGGTTGTATATTTTCCTTGGACTTGTATAAGAAAAGAAAGAAAGAAAAAAAAAAAAGAAACATGTAATGTTCTTCATTTTTTCCCACCAACTATTGTAATATATAATAAGAAAGTAGACATCTGTATATTGTTTGCAAAGAAAAAAGAAAACAGAAAAATAAAAAGACAGAGAAATGGAGGGAGTGAGCTATGTTTGAGATTGCTTTCTGCATTCAACTAAATTGTACAACAAAATCAGATTCTTTTTGAAAAATGTTGGTGGCCCTGAAAAGGGCCGTTGTAAGTGAAGTTTCTGTTGTGTTGACTTTACTTGGCAGCTTTCTGTGTCTTCTTTGGCAGAAGTACAGCCTGGATGTTTGGTAAAACACCTCCTTGGGCAATGTTACACCAGAGAGAAGTTTGTTCAATTCTTCGTCGTTTCTGATGGCCAACTGGAGATGACGGGGGATGATTCTGCTCTTCTTGTTGTCACGGGCAGCATTTCCTGCCAACTCCAAAACCTCAGCTGCTAAGTATTCCAAGACAGCGGCAAGGTAGACTGGTGCTCCGGCACCAACTCTCTCGGCGTAGTTTCCTTTCCTCAAAAGTCTGTGGATACGACCTACTGGGAACTGAAGTCCGGCACGGGATGACCTAGACTTTGCCTTTGCTTTTGCTTTTCCTCCTTTTCCTCGTCCTGACATTTTGATTTAATACGTTGTTTGACTTGAACAAGTATAAACAATGATTATCCCAAGAGGTGGTAGTTTACTATTTATACCCGCAAAACGGATTGAAAGATGTTTCAGTTCTAAACCAATCAAATCATCGCTTCTTCCAGGTAGTTAGGTTGAATGTTAGAAGGTGCTCTCTCCGAAGTTCGCGTTAAGTAAAAACTTTCAATCCGTTTTGCCGAGTATAAATAGAAATTTTTATTAACGGCCATCATTCACTGATTACATTTCAGAGAGTATACATCTATCAAAATGCCCACCAAAAGTTGGAACCAAAGGAGCCAAAAAGGCCGTAACAAAGGCAAAGACTGCCCGACCCGGCGGTGACAAGAAAAGGAGGAGGAAGAGGAGAGAATCCTATGCCATCTACATCTACAAAGTCTTGAGACAGGTTCACCCAGACACTGGAGTATCCTCAAAGGCTATGTCTATCATGAACAGTTTTGTCAACGATATCTTTGAGAGAATCGCTGCAGAAGCTTCCCGTCTCGCTCACTACAACAAGAGATCTACCATCACATCTCGGGAGATCCAGACTGCAGTTCGTCTGCTCTTACCCGGTGAATTGGCCAAGCACGCTGTCAGTGAAGGTACCAAAGCCGTCACAAAGTACACCAGCAGCAAGTAAACAACGAGAAGTTTCACTTCACAAACGGCCCTTTTCAGGGCCACCAACATTTTTCAAAAAGAGTCTTATTATTGTTGTACATAACAAACTTCTAAATCAAGCTGTGTCCCACCCCAAAATGACCAATTTATCTATATCTGGATTCTGTCTTTTTGTCTTTCTTTCTTATTTTTCTCTTCTTTATTCTTCATCTGATTAGTCCGATTTCAAAAAAGTTTGTTATTAAAAATATATATATACACAAAATTTAACGGGTTATACATTTCTTCCTCTCTTTTTTTTTTTTTTTTTTTTGTCTAGAATAAAATTATACTTGAATATGTATTGATGAACCATTGTATAAAACATAAACACGAACAGATAAATTCAACGTCGAAAAAATGGGGGGGGGGGGGGGGATAAACTAGATTGAATGTTTTTGACAATGGAGAAAAATTAAGCAATATATTTATGACATAAAAGAATATGAAATAAAGAATAAAATTGTAATTTACATTAAAAATCGGGATTCATATTGTATCCACAGACTTGCTTGCCTTTTTTTTTAATGGGGGTAAAATAAAAAAATGAAAAAGTAAAATATGAGCGAATAAAAGTAAAAAGGAAAGAAAAGAAAGTTGGACAGGAGAAAGCTATGATTTTCATTTTAAGTACAACAAATGCAGATTCTTTTTGAAATATGTTGGTGGCCCTGAAAAGGGCCGTTGTATTTGTATTTTTTCAGCTGGCTGTTTAACCTCCGAATCCGTAAAGGGTACGTCCTTGACGTTTCAGGGCGTAGACAACATCCATGGCAGTGACAGTCTTCCTCTTTGCGTGCTCTGTGTATGTGACAGCATCACGGATGACATTTTCCAAAAAGACTTTCAAGACACCACGTGTTTCCTCGTAGATCAGACCAGAGATACGTTTGACACCACCTCGTCTTGCTAAACGACGGATTGCTGGTTTGGTGATACCTTGGATATTATCACGCAACACCTTCCTGTGACGTTTGGCGCCTCCTTTACCTAGACCTTTTCCTCCTTTACCTCTTCCTGACATGTTGCTTGCTTTGTGAAGTTCGATAAAACGAATGACAACACTATCCAAATTATGCTATATATCTCATGAACGCGGCCCTAAAAGAAATACCACTGAATTTTTGATAGGTTGGACCTGATTGGTTGTTTTCGTCTAAATCCGGGAGGTAACTCTGTAGGAATTCTGTACACTTTCAATCCACTTTTTGATTGAAGCTCTGAAAATATATGAAAATAAAATATTTCAAACTGTATACAAATAAAAATACAAAGATTATAAAAGATGGACCAAATAACTAATGATCTTAATCATCAATTAATACTTCTTATATTTTCCAATGTGAAAGAGATTTATTTCCTTTTACTTAAATTAAAATACAAGAACATATCACACTGCATACATAAGCAGGAGTTAACAATGTGCAATTGCAATTAAAAACAATTAGTTTAAAAAAAAATCTTTTTATACAGTTTTTTTCTTGTTCTAAGGATACAGTTTCAGAGATAGTCCACTCTGCAGACTTAAGAGAGTAAAAGCAAAACTAAACTACAGCATACCAGTTTTAATATTTAAGCATGGACAGATAAATTTGTAAATAAAAACAGGTGTGCATAATAATTTTTCTAAAAATCACCTTTACCAGTTTCAATAAAGATGTCCCGGGAAATTGACATTTCAAACATGTTATTATTACATGTATACAATCAATGCTCATCTTTTAACTACTAATTAGGAATCTTTCTAAATTCAGCAGCTACATATGTATGAATACTTTATACATGTAGTCATAAGCTTTTGAAATGTACACAGTGCAGCCTCACTTTTTAAATACCACAATTGGTACATCACTGAATGAATAAATTATTGCGCCTTGTCTATTTTTCTCCACCAATTGGGAAAAAAGATTCATCCGCACACATGTTCACATCATTTATAAGGCACATAGAGCACCCAAAATAGCTGCATTTTAATCGCAAAATAAAGGTATTAAAAAAAAGTTCTTTCTGTACCACACAATTGATGAAGACAAAGTTTTCAATGAGAATTTAAGGTGGACTACTTGGACCCGTACCGAAAATATATTTCAGAAATATAAAATAATTGAATCTTCTCATGTTGTCACAGTATAATACACAATATAAGTAAAAATTACATACAAAAAGCATCTAAAAAAACAGTGAGAAAATGAGACCTGAGAAAAATGCATTTTAGAGAAAAATATAAACACAGAAATTAGAAAGAAATACATTTTAATAATTCTGCAATTAGAAGATGGATTGTGTTGTTCTTGGAGTATGTTTTTTCTTACCTTTTTCTATTTATGTATACATGTATATTATTTTTTTTCAGGGCGGTATACCAGAAAAGGTATAACATTCTTGTTTTTTCTGTAGGATTTGGAAGAAAATATGTATGTCTGTCTCTCTCTCTCTCTATATATATTTATCCTTTTATTTCTTTCCTTTGCATGTTTTGAAATAAGTTTCTCTTTATTTTTCTTCTTCTTTCAATAATAAAGAAAGATGGTGGAGAGGGGGTTTCAGCTATATTTGATTTTGATGTACAACATAATCAGACTCTTTTTGAAAAATATTGGTGGCCCTTAAAAGGGCCGTTATTGTATAGAGTAAAGGTCAGTTTAAGCACGTTCTCCACGGATTCTGCGAGCCAACTGGATGTCTTTGGGCATGATGGTGACTCTCTTGGCGTGGATTGCACACAAGTTGGTGTCCTCGAAAAGACCAACGAGGTAAGCTTCACTGGCTTCCTGGAGGGCCATAACGGCAGAGCTCTGGAAACGAAGATCAGTCTTGAAGTCTTGAGCAATTTCACGAACTAATCTCTGGAAGGGGAGTTTCCTGATGAGGAGTTCAGTACTTTTCTGGTATCTTCTGATCTCACGAAGAGCGACTGTTCCTGGCCTGTATCTATGTGGCTTCTTAACTCCACCTGTGGCAGGTGCGCTCTTACGGGCGGCCTTGGTGGCAAGTTGTTTTCTTGGAGCTTTTCCTCCAGTGGATTTACGGGCGGTCTGCTTTGTACGAGCCATTGCGATATGTTCTCTGTGAAAATCTACTACGATTACACGACAGAATACTTTAAAACTTCGAATGTTAGTGTATTTGTGCTAGCCGCAATGTTTGCAAACACGACACTGATTGGCCTTTCGGTGTAATAAAACTCACGTTGATTGGTTGAAATCTCTGTATTATGATTGGACTGATCTGGAAGTTACTTTCACAGCTTTCAATCCCTTTTTGGACTGAAGCTAACAATTGTTCACCCCAAGCTAACATTTGGCACACATTTGTTTCTATTCTGTTTTGTTGTGATCGTGTCAACGAAAATTTAAATCAGAAAAAAAGTACTCAAGAGTAATGAAGAATTGAATTATTCTTTATTCAAATAATAAATAATTGGTTAATCAACAGTCTGACACGAAATTAATAATTGACAGGAAAATAAGTCTCTGTAAATTAAATAGCAAAATAGAAAAAAAAAAGAAGAAAAAAACATCATCCATCCATTTTGATCAGTATCCGATTGGTATAGACATGCAGCCGTTTTCTTATAGCGTGTCGCCTGTTTCTCGTATAAAGACATGCTTATAACAGTACACAACTGTCACTCGTCTCAGTGTCTTTAAAAGGTTCTTAAGACAGAGAGAACACTTTGTAATATCTATAGTCTTTGTATTCTCTAGCTATATTCTCTGTATTCTCTAGTATACTGCACGCATACTGGGAAACTTGCTCATTGTTAAAGTATTATTTATTGTTTATATACGATTTTGCCGAATACAACTGATTTCAGCTTAAAAAAAAAAATAATCTACACAACTATAAATATACGCATAAGTACTTTGTATTAGAACACAAACTATATTTAAGAGAATGTGACAGCAGAAGAAGAAGAAAATAATCCAGCTAGATCACAGACAAGACAGACAGACACACACACAACGAACGAACGAACGAACGAACGAACGAACGAACGAATATATTTATATAAAAATAAGGTCAAACATTGTAATTTGTGTGCGTAAATTATATAATATAATATATAGGACTGCAACTAATTTACACAACAAACCATACAAATATGCAACATTGACCACTAACAACTGAGTTTTTCTTCCTCTCGTGCTTGCGCATTTCCGTCGAATATACGTTATATGGTTGTATATTTTCTTGGACTTGTATAAGAAAAGAAAGAAAGAAAAAAAAAAAAGAAACATGTAATGTTCTTCATTTTTTTCCCACCAACTATTGTAATATATAATAAGAAAGTAGACATCTGTATATTGTTTGCAAAGAAAAAAGAAAACAGAAAAATAAAAAGACAGAGAAATGGAGGGAGTGAGCTATGTTTGAGATTGCTTTCTGCATTCAACTAAATTGTACAACAAAATCAGATTCTTTTTGAAAAATGTTGGTGGCCCTGAAAAGGGCCGTTGTAAGTGAAGTTTCTGTTGTGTTGACTTTACTTGGCAGCTTTCTGTGTCTTCTTTGGCAGAAGTACAGCCTGGATGTTTGGTAAAACACCTCCTTGGGCAATGGTTACACCAGAGAGAAGTTTGTTCAATTCTTCGTCGTTTCTGATGGCCAACTGGAGATGACGGGGGATGATTCTGCTCTTCTTGTTGTCACGGGCAGCATTTCCTGCCAACTCCAAAACCTCAGCTGCTAAGTATTCCAAGACAGCGGCAAGGTAGACTGGTGCTCCGGCACCAACTCTCTCGGCGTAGTTTCCTTTCCTCAAAAGTCTGTGGATACGACCTACTGGGAACTGAAGTCCGGCACGGGATGACCTAGACTTTGCCTTTGCTTTTGCTTTTCCTCCTTTTCCTCGTCCTGACATTTTGATTTAATACGTTGTTTGACTTGAACAAGTATAAACAATGATTATCCCAAGAGGTGGTAGTTTACTATTTATACCCGCAAAACGGATTGAAAGATGTTTCAGTTCTAAACCAATCAAATCATCGCTTCTTCCAGGTAGTTAGGTTGAATGTTAGAAGGTGCTCTCTCCGAAGTTCGCGTTAAGTAAAAACTTTCAATCCGTTTTGCCGAGTATAAATAGAAATTTTTATTAACGGCCATCATTCACTGATTACATTTCAGAGAGTATACATCTATCAAAATGCCACCAAAAGTTGGAACCAAAGGAGCCAAAAAGGCCGTAACAAAGGCAAAGACTGCCCGACCCGGCGGTGACAAGAAAAGGAGGAGGAAGAGGAGAGAATCCTATGCCATCTACATCTACAAAGTCTTGAGACAGGTTCACCCAGACACTGGAGTATCCTCAAAGGCTATGTCTATCATGAACAGTTTTGTCAACGATATCTTTGAGAGAATCGCTGCAGAAGCTTCCCGTCTCGCTCACTACAACAAGAGATCTACCATCACATCTCGGGAGATCCAGACTGCAGTTCGTCTGCTCTTACCCGGTGAATTGGCCAAGCACGCTGTCAGTGAAGGTACCAAAGCCGTCACAAAGTACACCAGCAGCAAGTAAACAACGAGAAGTTTCACTTCACAAACGGCCCTTTTCAGGGCCACCAACATTTTTCAAAAAGAGTCTTATTATTGTTGTACATAACAAACTTCTAAATCAAGCTGTGTCCCACCCCAAAATGACCAATTTATCTATATCTGGATTCTGTCTTTTTGTCTTTCTTTCTTATTTTTCTCTTCTTTATTCTTCATCTGATTAGTCCGATTTCAAAAAAGTTTGTTATTAAAAATATATATATACACAAAATTTAACGGGTTATACATTTCTTCCTCTCTTTTTTTTTTTTTTTTTTTGTCTAGAATAAAATTATACTTGAATATGTATTGATGAACCATTGTATAAAACATAAACACGAACAGATAAATTCAACGTCGAAAAAATGGGGGGGGGGGGGGATAAACTAGATTGAATGTTTTTGACAATGGAGAAAAATTAAGCAATATATTTATGACATAAAAGAATATGAAATAAAGAATAAAATTGTAATTTACATTAAAAATCGGGATTCATATTGTATCCACAGACTTGCTTGCCTTTTTTTTTAATGGGGGTAAAATAAAAAAATGAAAAAGTAAAATATGAGCGAATAAAAGTAAAAAGGAAAGAAAAGAAAGTTGGACAGGAGAAAGCTATGATTTTCATTTTTAAGTACAACAAATGCAGATTCTTTTTGAAATATGTTGGTGGCCCTGAAAAGGGCCGTTGTATTTGTATTTTTTCAGCTGGCTGTTTAACCTCCGAATCCGTAAAGGGTACGTCCTTGACGTTTCAGGGCGTAGACAACATCCATGGCAGTGACAGTCTTCCTCTTTGCGTGCTCTGTGTATGTGACAGCATCACGGATGACATTTTCCAAAAAGACTTTCAAGACACCACGTGTTTCCTCGTAGATCAGACCAGAGATACGTTTGACACCACCTCGTCTTGCTAAACGACGGATTGCTGGTTTGGTGATACCTTGGATATTATCACGCAACACCTTCCTGTGACGTTTGGCGCCTCCTTTACCTAGACCTTTTCCTCCTTTACCTCTTCCTGACATGTTGCTTGCTTTGTGAAGTTCGATAAAACGAATGACAACACTATCCAAATTATGCTATATATCTCATGAACGCGGCCCTAAAAGAAATACCACTGAATTTTTGATAGGTTGGACCTGATTGGTTGTTTTCGTCTAAATCCGGGAGGTAACTCTGTAGGAATTCTGTACACTTTCAATCCACTTTTTGATTGAAGCTCTGAAAATATATGAAAATAAAATATTTCAAACTGTATACAAATAAAAATACAAAGATTATAAAAGATGGACCAAATAACTAATGATCTTAATCATCAATTAATACTTCTTATATTTTCCAATGTGAAAGAGATTTATTTCCTTTTACTTAAATTAAAATACAAGAACATATCACACTGCATACATAAGCAGGAGTTAACAATGTGCAATTGCAATTAAAAACAATTAGTTTAAAAAAAAATCTTTTTATACAGTTTTTTTCTTGTTCTAAGGATACAGTTTCAGAGATAGTCCACTCTGCAGACTTAAGAGAGTAAAAGCAAAACTAAACTACAGCATACCAGTTTTAATATTTAAGCATGGACAGATAAATTTGTAAATAAAAACAGGTGTGCATAATAATTTTTCTAAAAATCACCTTTACCAGTTTCAATAAAGATGTCCCGGGAAATTGACATTTCAAACATGTTATTATTACATGTATACAATCAATGCTCATCTTTTAACTACTAATTAGGAATCTTTCTAAATTCAGCAGCTACATATGTATGAATACTTTATACATGTAGTCATAAGCTTTTGAAATGTACACAGTGCAGCCTCACTTTTTAAATACCACAATTGGTACATCACTGAATGAATAAATTATTGCGCCTTGTCTATTTTTCTCCACCAATTGGGAAAAAAGATTCATCCGCACACATGTTCACATCATTTATAAGGCACATAGAGCACCCAAAATAGCTGCATTTTAATCGCAAAATAAAGGTATTAAAAAAAAGTTCTTTCTGTACCACACAATTGATGAAGACAAAGTTTTCAATGAGAATTTAAGGTGGACTACTTGGACCCGTACCGAAAATATATTTCAGAAATATAAAATAATTGAATCTTCTCATGTTGTCACAGTATAATACACAATATAAGTAAAAATTACATACAAAAAGCATCTAAAAAAACAGTGAGAAAATGAGACCTGAGAAAAATGCATTTTAGAGAAAAATATAAACACAGAAATTAGAAAGAAATACATTTTAATAATTCTGCAATTAGAAGATGGATTGTGTTGTTCTTGGAGTATGTTTTTTCTTACCTTTTTCTATTTATGTATACATGTATATTATTTTTTTTCAGGGCGGTATACCAGAAAAGGTATAACATTCTTGTTTTTTCTGTAGGATTTGGAAGAAAATATGTATGTCTGTCTCTCTCTCTCTCTATATATATTTATCCTTTTATTTCTTTCCTTTGCATGTTTTGAAATAAGTTTCTCTTTATTTTTCTTCTTCTTTCAATAATAAAGAAAGATGGTGGAGAGGGGGTTTCAGCTATATTTGATTTTGATGTACAACATAATCAGACTCTTTTTGAAAAATATTGGTGGCCCTTAAAAGGGCCGTTATTGTATAGAGTAAAGGTCAGTTTAAGCACGTTCTCCACGGATTCTGCGAGCCAACTGGATGTCTTTGGGCATGATGGTGACTCTCTTGGCGTGGATTGCACACAAGTTGGTGTCCTCGAAAAGACCAACGAGGTAAGCTTCACTGGCTTCCTGGAGGGCCATAACGGCAGAGCTCTGGAAACGAAGATCAGTCTTGAAGTCTTGAGCAATTTCACGAACTAATCTCTGGAAGGGGAGTTTCCTGATGAGGAGTTCAGTACTTTTCTGGTATCTTCTGATCTCACGAAGAGCGACTGTTCCTGGCCTGTATCTATGTGGCTTCTTAACTCCACCTGTGGCAGGTGCGCTCTTACGGGCGGCCTTGGTGGCAAGTTGTTTTCTTGGAGCTTTTCCTCCAGTGGATTTACGGGCGGTCTGCTTTGTACGAGCCATTGCGATATGTTCTCTGTGAAAATCTACTACGATTACACGACAGAATACTTTAAAACTTCGAATGTTAGTGTATTTGTGCTAGCCGCAATGTTTGCAAACACGACACTGATTGGCCTTTCGGTGTAATAAAACTCACGTTGATTGGTTGAAATCTCTGTATTATGATTGGACTGATCTGGAAGTTACTTTCACAGCTTTCAATCCCTTTTTGGACTGAAGCTAACAATTGTTCACCCCAAGCTAACATTTGGCACACATTTGTTTCTATTCTGTTTTGTTGTGATCGTGTCAACGAAAATTTAAATCAGAAAAAAAGTACTCAAGAGTAATGAAGAATTGAATTATTCTTTATTCAAATAATAAATAATTGGTTAATCAACAGTCTGACACGAAATTAATAATTGACAGGAAAATAAGTCTCTGTAAATTAAATAGCAAAATAGAAAAAAAAAAGAAGAAAAAAACATCATCCATCCATTTTGATCAGTATCCGATTGGTATAGACATGCAGCCGTTTTCTTATAGCGTGTCGCCTGTTTCTCGTATAAAGACATGCTTATAACAGTACACAACTGTCACTCGTCTCAGTGTCTTTAAAAGGTTCTTAAGACAGAGAGAACACTTTGTAATATCTATAGTCTTTGTATTCTCTAGCTATATTCTCTGTATTCTCTAGTATACTGCACGCATACTGGGAAACTTGCTCATTGTTAAAGTATTATTTATTGTTTATATACGATTTTGCCGAATACAACTGATTTCAGCTTAAAAAAAAAAATAATCTACACAACTATAAATATACGCATAAGTACTTTGTATTAGAACACAAACTATATTTAAGAGAATGTGACAGCAGAAGAAGAAGAAAATAATCCAGCTAGATCACAGACAAGACAGACAGACACACACACAACGAACGAACGAACGAACGAACGAACGAACGAACGAATATATTTATATAAAAATAAGGTCAAACATTGTAATTTGTGTGCGTAAATTATATAATATAATATATAGGACTGCAACTAATTTACACAACAAACCATACAAATATGCAACATTGACCACTAACAACTGAGTTTTTCTTCCTCTCGTGCTTGCGCATTTCCGTCGAATATACGTTATATGGTTGTATATTTTCTTGGACTTGTATAAGAAAAGAAAGAAAGAAAAAAAAAAAAGAAACATGTAATGTTCTTCATTTTTTTCCCACCAACTATTGTAATATATAATAAGAAAGTAGACATCTGTATATTGTTTGCAAAGAAAAAAGAAAACAGAAAAATAAAAAGACAGAGAAATGGAGGGAGTGAGCTATGTTTGAGATTGCTTTCTGCATTCAACTAAATTGTACAACAAAATCAGATTCTTTTTGAAAAATGTTGGTGGCCCTGAAAAGGGCCGTTGTAAGTGAAGTTTCTGTTGTGTTGACTTTACTTGGCAGCTTTCTGTGTCTTCTTTGGCAGAAGTACAGCCTGGATGTTTGGTAAAACACCTCCTTGGGCAATGGTTACACCAGAGAGAAGTTTGTTCAATTCTTCGTCGTTTCTGATGGCCAACTGGAGATGACGGGGGATGATTCTGCTCTTCTTGTTGTCACGGGCAGCATTTCCTGCCAACTCCAAAACCTCAGCTGCTAAGTATTCCAAGACAGCGGCAAGGTAGACTGGTGCTCCGGCACCAACTCTCTCGGCGTAGTTTCCTTTCCTCAAAAGTCTGTGGATACGACCTACTGGGAACTGAAGTCCGGCACGGGATGACCTAGACTTTGCCTTTGCTTTTGCTTTTCCTCCTTTTCCTCGTCCTGACATTTTGATTTAATACGTTGTTTGACTTGAACAAGTATAAACAATGATTATCCCAAGAGGTGGTAGTTTACTATTTATACCCGCAAAACGGATTGAAAGATGTTTCAGTTCTAAACCAATCAAATCATCGCTTCTTCCAGGTAGTTAGGTTGAATGTTAGAAGGTGCTCTCTCCGAAGTTCGCGTTAAGTAAAAACTTTCAATCCGTTTTGCCGAGTATAAATAGAAATTTTTATTAACGGCCATCATTCACTGATTACATTTCAGAGAGTATACATCTATCAAAATGCCACCAAAAGTTGGAACCAAAGGAGCCAAAAAGGCCGTAACAAAGGCAAAGACTGCCCGACCCGGCGGTGACAAGAAAAGGAGGAGGAAGAGGAGAGAATCCTATGCCATCTACATCTACAAAGTCTTGAGACAGGTTCACCCAGACACTGGAGTATCCTCAAAGGCTATGTCTATCATGAACAGTTTTGTCAACGATATCTTTGAGAGAATCGCTGCAGAAGCTTCCCGTCTCGCTCACTACAACAAGAGATCTACCATCACATCTCGGGAGATCCAGACTGCAGTTCGTCTGCTCTTACCCGGTGAATTGGCCAAGCACGCTGTCAGTGAAGGTACCAAAGCCGTCACAAAGTACACCAGCAGCAAGTAAACAACGAGAAGTTTCACTTCACAAACGGCCCTTTTCAGGGCCACCAACATTTTTCAAAAAGAGTCTTATTATTGTTGTACATAACAAACTTCTAAATCAAGCTGTGTCCCACCCCAAAATGACCAATTTATCTATATCTGGATTCTGTCTTTTTGTCTTTCTTTCTTATTTTTCTCTTCTTTATTCTTCATCTGATTAGTCCGATTTCAAAAAAGTTTGTTATTAAAAATATATATATACACAAAATTTAACGGGTTATACATTTCTTCCTCTCTTTTTTTTTTTTTTTTTTTGTCTAGAATAAAATTATACTTGAATATGTATTGATGAACCATTGTATAAAACATAAACACGAACAGATAAATTCAACGTCGAAAAAATGGGGGGGGGGGGGGATAAACTAGATTGAATGTTTTTGACAATGGAGAAAAATTAAGCAATATATTTATGACATAAAAGAATATGAAATAAAGAATAAAATTGTAATTTACATTAAAAATCGGGATTCATATTGTATCCACAGACTTGCTTGCCTTTTTTTTTAATGGGGGTAAAATAAAAAAATGAAAAAGTAAAATATGAGCGAATAAAAGTAAAAAGGAAAGAAAAGAAAGTTGGACAGGAGAAAGCTATGATTTTCATTTTTAAGTACAACAAATGCAGATTCTTTTTGAAATATGTTGGTGGCCCTGAAAAGGGCCGTTGTATTTGTATTTTTTCAGCTGGCTGTTTAACCTCCGAATCCGTAAAGGGTACGTCCTTGACGTTTCAGGGCGTAGACAACATCCATGGCAGTGACAGTCTTCCTCTTTGCGTGCTCTGTGTATGTGACAGCATCACGGATGACATTTTCCAAAAAGACTTTCAAGACACCACGTGTTTCCTCGTAGATCAGACCAGAGATACGTTTGACACCACCTCGTCTTGCTAAACGACGGATTGCTGGTTTGGTGATACCTTGGATATTATCACGCAACACCTTCCTGTGACGTTTGGCGCCTCCTTTACCTAGACCTTTTCCTCCTTTACCTCTTCCTGACATGTTGCTTGCTTTGTGAAGTTCGATAAAACGAATGACAACACTATCCAAATTATGCTATATATCTCATGAACGCGGCCCTAAAAGAAATACCACTGAATTTTTGATAGGTTGGACCTGATTGGTTGTTTTCGTCTAAATCCGGGAGGTAACTCTGTAGGAATTCTGTACACTTTCAATCCACTTTTTGATTGAAGCTCTGAAAATATATGAAAATAAAATATTTCAAACTGTATACAAATAAAAATACAAAGATTATAAAAGATGGACCAAATAACTAATGATCTTAATCATCAATTAATACTTCTTATATTTTCCAATGTGAAAGAGATTTATTTCCTTTTACTTAAATTAAAATACAAGAACATATCACACTGCATACATAAGCAGGAGTTAACAATGTGCAATTGCAATTAAAAACAATTAGTTTAAAAAAAAATCTTTTTATACAGTTTTTTTCTTGTTCTAAGGATACAGTTTCAGAGATAGTCCACTCTGCAGACTTAAGAGAGTAAAAGCAAAACTAAACTACAGCATACCAGTTTTAATATTTAAGCATGGACAGATAAATTTGTAAATAAAAACAGGTGTGCATAATAATTTTTCTAAAAATCACCTTTACCAGTTTCAATAAAGATGTCCCGGGAAATTGACATTTCAAACATGTTATTATTACATGTATACAATCAATGCTCATCTTTTAACTACTAATTAGGAATCTTTCTAAATTCAGCAGCTACATATGTATGAATACTTTATACATGTAGTCATAAGCTTTTGAAATGTACACAGTGCAGCCTCACTTTTTAAATACCACAATTGGTACATCACTGAATGAATAAATTATTGCGCCTTGTCTATTTTTCTCCACCAATTGGGAAAAAAGATTCATCCGCACACATGTTCACATCATTTATAAGGCACATAGAGCACCCAAAATAGCTGCATTTTAATCGCAAAATAAAGGTATTAAAAAAAAGTTCTTTCTGTACCACACAATTGATGAAGACAAAGTTTTCAATGAGAATTTAAGGTGGACTACTTGGACCCGTACCGAAAATATATTTCAGAAATATAAAATAATTGAATCTTCTCATGTTGTCACAGTATAATACACAATATAAGTAAAAATTACATACAAAAAGCATCTAAAAAAACAGTGAGAAAATGAGACCTGAGAAAAATGCATTTTAGAGAAAAATATAAACACAGAAATTAGAAAGAAATACATTTTAATAATTCTGCAATTAGAAGATGGATTGTGTTGTTCTTGGAGTATGTTTTTTCTTACCTTTTTCTATTTATGTATACATGTATATTATTTTTTTTCAGGGCGGTATACCAGAAAAGGTATAACATTCTTGTTTTTTCTGTAGGATTTGGAAGAAAATATGTATGTCTGTCTCTCTCTCTCTCTATATATATTTATCCTTTTATTTCTTTCCTTTGCATGTTTTGAAATAAGTTTCTCTTTATTTTTCTTCTTCTTTCAATAATAAAGAAAGATGGTGGAGAGGGGGTTTCAGCTATATTTGATTTTGATGTACAACATAATCAGACTCTTTTTGAAAAATATTGGTGGCCCTTAAAAGGGCCGTTATTGTATAGAGTAAAGGTCAGTTTAAGCACGTTCTCCACGGATTCTGCGAGCCAACTGGATGTCTTTGGGCATGATGGTGACTCTCTTGGCGTGGATTGCACACAAGTTGGTGTCCTCGAAAAGACCAACGAGGTAAGCTTCACTGGCTTCCTGGAGGGCCATAACGGCAGAGCTCTGGAAACGAAGATCAGTCTTGAAGTCTTGAGCAATTTCACGAACTAATCTCTGGAAGGGGAGTTTCCTGATGAGGAGTTCAGTACTTTTCTGGTATCTTCTGATCTCACGAAGAGCGACTGTTCCTGGCCTGTATCTATGTGGCTTCTTAACTCCACCTGTGGCAGGTGCGCTCTTACGGGCGGCCTTGGTGGCAAGTTGTTTTCTTGGAGCTTTTCCTCCAGTGGATTTACGGGCGGTCTGCTTTGTACGAGCCATTGCGATATGTTCTCTGTGAAAATCTACTACGATTACACGACAGAATACTTTAAAACTTCGAATGTTAGTGTATTTGTGCTAGCCGCAATGTTTGCAAACACGACACTGATTGGCCTTTCGGTGTAATAAAACTCACGTTGATTGGTTGAAATCTCTGTATTATGATTGGACTGATCTGGAAGTTACTTTCACAGCTTTCAATCCCTTTTTGGACTGAAGCTAACAATTGTTCACCCCAAGCTAACATTTGGCACACATTTGTTTCTATTCTGTTTTGTTGTGATCGTGTCAACGAAAATTTAAATCAGAAAAAAAGTACTCAAGAGTAATGAAGAATTGAATTATTCTTTATTCAAATAATAAATAATTGGTTAATCAACAGTCTGACACGAAATTAATAATTGACAGGAAAATAAGTCTCTGTAAATTAAATAGCAAAATAGAAAAAAAAAAGAAGAAAAAAACATCATCCATCCATTTTGATCAGTATCCGATTGGTATAGACATGCAGCCGTTTTCTTATAGCGTGTCGCCTGTTTCTCGTATAAAGACATGCTTATAACAGTACACAACTGTCACTCGTCTCAGTGTCTTTAAAAGGTTCTTAAGACAGAGAGAACACTTTGTAATATCTATAGTCTTTGTATTCTCTAGCTATATTCTCTGTATTCTCTAGTATACTGCACGCATACTGGGAAACTTGCTCATTGTTAAAGTATTATTTATTGTTTATATACGATTTTGCCGAATACAACTGATTTCAGCTTAAAAAAAAAAATAATCTACACAACTATAAATATACGCATAAGTACTTTGTATTAGAACACAAACTATATTTAAGAGAATGTGACAGCAGAAGAAGAAGAAAATAATCCAGCTAGATCACAGACAAGACAGACAGACACACACACAACGAACGAACGAACGAACGAACGAACGAACGAACGAATATATTTATATAAAAATAAGGTCAAACATTGTAATTTGTGTGCGTAAATTATATAATATAATATATAGGACTGCAACTAATTTACACAACAAACCATACAAATATGCAACATTGACCACTAACAACTGAGTTTTTCTTCCTCTCGTGCTTGCGCATTTCCGTCGAATATACGTTATATGGTTGTATATTTTCTTGGACTTGTATAAGAAAAGAAAGAAAGAAAAAAAAAAAAGAAACATGTAATGTTCTTCATTTTTTTCCCACCAACTATTGTAATATATAATAAGAAAGTAGACATCTGTATATTGTTTGCAAAGAAAAAAGAAAACAGAAAAATAAAAAGACAGAGAAATGGAGGGAGTGAGCTATGTTTGAGATTGCTTTCTGCATTCAACTAAATTGTACAACAAAATCAGATTCTTTTTGAAAAATGTTGGTGGCCCTGAAAAGGGCCGTTGTAAGTGAAGTTTCTGTTGTGTTGACTTTACTTGGCAGCTTTCTGTGTCTTCTTTGGCAGAAGTACAGCCTGGATGTTTGGTAAAACACCTCCTTGGGCAATGGTTACACCAGAGAGAAGTTTGTTCAATTCTTCGTCGTTTCTGATGGCCAACTGGAGATGACGGGGGATGATTCTGCTCTTCTTGTTGTCACGGGCAGCATTTCCTGCCAACTCCAAAACCTCAGCTGCTAAGTATTCCAAGACAGCGGCAAGGTAGACTGGTGCTCCGGCACCAACTCTCTCGGCGTAGTTTCCTTTCCTCAAAAGTCTGTGGATACGACCTACTGGGAACTGAAGTCCGGCACGGGATGACCTAGACTTTGCCTTTGCTTTTGCTTTTCCTCCTTTTCCTCGTCCTGACATTTTGATTTAATACGTTGTTTGACTTGAACAAGTATAAACAATGATTATCCCAAGAGGTGGTAGTTTACTATTTATACCCGCAAAACGGATTGAAAGATGTTTCAGTTCTAAACCAATCAAATCATCGCTTCTTCCAGGTAGTTAGGTTGAATGTTAGAAGGTGCTCTCTCCGAAGTTCGCGTTAAGTAAAAACTTTCAATCCGTTTTGCCGAGTATAAATAGAAATTTTTATTAACGGCCATCATTCACTGATTACATTTCAGAGAGTATACATCTATCAAAATGCCACCAAAAGTTGGAACCAAAGGAGCCAAAAAGGCCGTAACAAAGGCAAAGACTGCCCGACCCGGCGGTGACAAGAAAAGGAGGAGGAAGAGGAGAGAATCCTATGCCATCTACATCTACAAAGTCTTGAGACAGGTTCACCCAGACACTGGAGTATCCTCAAAGGCTATGTCTATCATGAACAGTTTTGTCAACGATATCTTTGAGAGAATCGCTGCAGAAGCTTCCCGTCTCGCTCACTACAACAAGAGATCTACCATCACATCTCGGGAGATCCAGACTGCAGTTCGTCTGCTCTTACCCGGTGAATTGGCCAAGCACGCTGTCAGTGAAGGTACCAAAGCCGTCACAAAGTACACCAGCAGCAAGTAAACAACGAGAAGTTTCACTTCACAAACGGCCCTTTTCAGGGCCACCAACATTTTTCAAAAAGAGTCTTATTATTGTTGTACATAACAAACTTCTAAATCAAGCTGTGTCCCACCCCAAAATGACCAATTTATCTATATCTGGATTCTGTCTTTTTGTCTTTCTTTCTTATTTTTCTCTTCTTTATTCTTCATCTGATTAGTCCGATTTCAAAAAAGTTTGTTATTAAAAATATATATATACACAAAATTTAACGGGTTATACATTTCTTCCTCTCTTTTTTTTTTTTTTTTTTTGTCTAGAATAAAATTATACTTGAATATGTATTGATGAACCATTGTATAAAACATAAACACGAACAGATAAATTCAACGTCGAAAAAATGGGGGGGGGGGGGGGATAAACTAGATTGAATGTTTTTGACAATGGAGAAAAATTAAGCAATATATTTATGACATAAAAGAATATGAAATAAAGAATAAAATTGTAATTTACATTAAAAATCGGGATTCATATTGTATCCACAGACTTGCTTGCCTTTTTTTTTAATGGGGGTAAAATAAAAAAATGAAAAAGTAAAATATGAGCGAATAAAAGTAAAAAGGAAAGAAAAGAAAGTTGGACAGGAGAAAGCTATGATTTTCATTTTTAAGTACAACAAATGCAGATTCTTTTTGAAATATGTTGGTGGCCCTGAAAAGGGCCGTTGTATTTGTATTTTTTCAGCTGGCTGTTTAACCTCCGAATCCGTAAAGGGTACGTCCTTGACGTTTCAGGGCGTAGACAACATCCATGGCAGTGACAGTCTTCCTCTTTGCGTGCTCTGTGTATGTGACAGCATCACGGATGACATTTTCCAAAAAGACTTTCAAGACACCACGTGTTTCCTCGTAGATCAGACCAGAGATACGTTTGACACCACCTCGTCTTGCTAAACGACGGATTGCTGGTTTGGTGATACCTTGGATATTATCACGCAACACCTTCCTGTGACGTTTGGCGCCTCCTTTACCTAGACCTTTTCCTCCTTTACCTCTTCCTGACATGTTGCTTGCTTTGTGAAGTTCGATAAAACGAATGACAACACTATCCAAATTATGCTATATATCTCATGAACGCGGCCCTAAAAGAAATACCACTGAATTTTTGATAGGTTGGACCTGATTGGTTGTTTTCGTCTAAATCCGGGAGGTAACTCTGTAGGAATTCTGTACACTTTCAATCCACTTTTTGATTGAAGCTCTGAAAATATATGAAAATAAAATATTTCAAACTGTATACAAATAAAAATACAAAGATTATAAAAGATGGACCAAATAACTAATGATCTTAATCATCAATTAATACTTCTTATATTTTCCAATGTGAAAGAGATTTATTTCCTTTTACTTAAATTAAAATACAAGAACATATCACACTGCATACATAAGCAGGAGTTAACAATGTGCAATTGCAATTAAAAACAATTAGTTTAAAAAAAAATCTTTTTATACAGTTTTTTTCTTGTTCTAAGGATACAGTTTCAGAGATAGTCCACTCTGCAGACTTAAGAGAGTAAAAGCAAAACTAAACTACAGCATACCAGTTTTAATATTTAAGCATGGACAGATAAATTTGTAAATAAAAACAGGTGTGCATAATAATTTTTCTAAAAATCACCTTTACCAGTTTCAATAAAGATGTCCCGGGAAATTGACATTTCAAACATGTTATTATTACATGTATACAATCAATGCTCATCTTTTAACTACTAATTAGGAATCTTTCTAAATTCAGCAGCTACATATGTATGAATACTTTATACATGTAGTCATAAGCTTTTGAAATGTACACAGTGCAGCCTCACTTTTTAAATACCACAATTGGTACATCACTGAATGAATAAATTATTGCGCCTTGTCTATTTTTCTCCACCAATTGGGAAAAAAGATTCATCCGCACACATGTTCACATCATTTATAAGGCACATAGAGCACCCAAAATAGCTGCATTTTAATCGCAAAATAAAGGTATTAAAAAAAAGTTCTTTCTGTACCACACAATTGATGAAGACAAAGTTTTCAATGAGAATTTAAGGTGGACTACTTGGACCCGTACCGAAAATATATTTCAGAAATATAAAATAATTGAATCTTCTCATGTTGTCACAGTATAATACACAATATAAGTAAAAATTACATACAAAAAGCATCTAAAAAAACAGTGAGAAAATGAGACCTGAGAAAAATGCATTTTAGAGAAAAATATAAACACAGAAATTAGAAAGAAATACATTTTAATAATTCTGCAATTAGAAGATGGATTGTGTTGTTCTTGGAGTATGTTTTTTCTTACCTTTTTCTATTTATGTATACATGTATATTATTTTTTTTCAGGGCGGTATACCAGAAAAGGTATAACATTCTTGTTTTTTCTGTAGGATTTGGAAGAAAATATGTATGTCTGTCTCTCTCTCTCTCTATATATATTTATCCTTTTATTTCTTTCCTTTGCATGTTTTGAAATAAGTTTCTCTTTATTTTTCTTCTTCTTTCAATAATAAAGAAAGATGGTGGAGAGGGGGTTTCAGCTATATTTGATTTTGATGTACAACATAATCAGACTCTTTTTGAAAAATATTGGTGGCCCTTAAAAGGGCCGTTATTGTATAGAGTAAAGGTCAGTTTAAGCACGTTCTCCACGGATTCTGCGAGCCAACTGGATGTCTTTGGGCATGATGGTGACTCTCTTGGCGTGGATTGCACACAAGTTGGTGTCCTCGAAAAGACCAACGAGGTAAGCTTCACTGGCTTCCTGGAGGGCCATAACGGCAGAGCTCTGGAAACGAAGATCAGTCTTGAAGTCTTGAGCAATTTCACGAACTAATCTCTGGAAGGGGAGTTTCCTGATGAGGAGTTCAGTACTTTTCTGGTATCTTCTGATCTCACGAAGAGCGACTGTTCCTGGCCTGTATCTATGTGGCTTCTTAACTCCACCTGTGGCAGGTGCGCTCTTACGGGCGGCCTTGGTGGCAAGTTGTTTTCTTGGAGCTTTTCCTCCAGTGGATTTACGGGCGGTCTGCTTTGTACGAGCCATTGCGATATGTTCTCTGTGAAAATCTACTACGATTACACGACAGAATACTTTAAAACTTCGAATGTTAGTGTATTTGTGCTAGCCGCAATGTTTGCAAACACGACACTGATTGGCCTTTCGGTGTAATAAAACTCACGTTGATTGGTTGAAATCTCTGTATTATGATTGGACTGATCTGGAAGTTACTTTCACAGCTTTCAATCCCTTTTTGGACTGAAGCTAACAATTGTTCACCCCAAGCTAACATTTGGCACACATTTGTTTCTATTCTGTTTTGTTGTGATCGTGTCAACGAAAATTTAAATCAGAAAAAAAGTACTCAAGAGTAATGAAGAATTGAATTATTCTTTATTCAAATAATAAATAATTGGTTAATCAACAGTCTGACACGAAATTAATAATTGACAGGAAAATAAGTCTCTGTAAATTAAATAGCAAAATAGAAAAAAAAAAGAAGAAAAAAACATCATCCATCCATTTTGATCAGTATCCGATTGGTATAGACATGCAGCCGTTTTCTTATAGCGTGTCGCCTGTTTCTCGTATAAAGACATGCTTATAACAGTACACAACTGTCACTCGTCTCAGTGTCTTTAAAAGGTTCTTAAGACAGAGAGAACACTTTGTAATATCTATAGTCTTTGTATTCTCTAGCTATATTCTCTGTATTCTCTAGTATACTGCACGCATACTGGGAAACTTGCTCATTGTTAAAGTATTATTTATTGTTTATATACGATTTTGCCGAATACAACTGATTTCAGCTTAAAAAAAAAAATAATCTACACAACTATAAATATACGCATAAGTACTTTGTATTAGAACACAAACTATATTTAAGAGAATGTGACAGCAGAAGAAGAAGAAAATAATCCAGCTAGATCACAGACAAGACAGACAGACACACACACAACGAACGAACGAACGAACGAACGAACGAACGAACGAATATATTTATATAAAAATAAGGTCAAACATTGTAATTTGTGTGCGTAAATTATATAATATAATATATAGGACTGCAACTAATTTACACAACAAACCATACAAATATGCAACATTGACCACTAACAACTGAGTTTTTCTTCCTCTCGTGCTTGCGCATTTCCGTCGAATATACGTTATATGGTTGTATATTTTCTTGGACTTGTATAAGAAAAGAAAGAAAGAAAAAAAAAAAAGAAACATGTAATGTTCTTCATTTTTTTCCCACCAACTATTGTAATATATAATAAGAAAGTAGACATCTGTATATTGTTTGCAAAGAAAAAAGAAAACAGAAAAATAAAAAGACAGAGAAATGGAGGGAGTGAGCTATGTTTGAGATTGCTTTCTGCATTCAACTAAATTGTACAACAAAATCAGATTCTTTTTGAAAAATGTTGGTGGCCCTGAAAAGGGCCGTTGTAAGTGAAGTTTCTGTTGTGTTGACTTTACTTGGCAGCTTTCTGTGTCTTCTTTGGCAGAAGTACAGCCTGGATGTTTGGTAAAACACCTCCTTGGGCAATGGTTACACCAGAGAGAAGTTTGTTCAATTCTTCGTCGTTTCTGATGGCCAACTGGAGATGACGGGGGATGATTCTGCTCTTCTTGTTGTCACGGGCAGCATTTCCTGCCAACTCCAAAACCTCAGCTGCTAAGTATTCCAAGACAGCGGCAAGGTAGACTGGTGCTCCGGCACCAACTCTCTCGGCGTAGTTTCCTTTCCTCAAAAGTCTGTGGATACGACCTACTGGGAACTGAAGTCCGGCACGGGATGACCTAGACTTTGCCTTTGCTTTTGCTTTTCCTCCTTTTCCTCGTCCTGACATTTTGATTTAATACGTTGTTTGACTTGAACAAGTATAAACAATGATTATCCCAAGAGGTGGTAGTTTACTATTTATACCCGCAAAACGGATTGAAAGATGTTTCAGTTCTAAACCAATCAAATCATCGCTTCTTCCAGGTAGTTAGGTTGAATGTTAGAAGGTGCTCTCTCCGAAGTTCGCGTTAAGTAAAAACTTTCAATCCGTTTTGCCGAGTATAAATAGAAATTTTTATTAACGGCCATCATTCACTGATTACATTTCAGAGAGTATACATCTATCAAAATGCCACCAAAAGTTGGAACCAAAGGAGCCAAAAAGGCCGTAACAAAGGCAAAGACTGCCCGACCCGGCGGTGACAAGAAAAGGAGGAGGAAGAGGAGAGAATCCTATGCCATCTACATCTACAAAGTCTTGAGACAGGTTCACCCAGACACTGGAGTATCCTCAAAGGCTATGTCTATCATGAACAGTTTTGTCAACGATATCTTTGAGAGAATCGCTGCAGAAGCTTCCCGTCTCGCTCACTACAACAAGAGATCTACCATCACATCTCGGGAGATCCAGACTGCAGTTCGTCTGCTCTTACCCGGTGAATTGGCCAAGCACGCTGTCAGTGAAGGTACCAAAGCCGTCACAAAGTACACCAGCAGCAAGTAAACAACGAGAAGTTTCACTTCACAAACGGCCCTTTTCAGGGCCACCAACATTTTTCAAAAAGAGTCTTATTATTGTTGTACATAACAAACTTCTAAATCAAGCTGTGTCCCACCCCAAAATGACCAATTTATCTATATCTGGATTCTGTCTTTTTGTCTTTCTTTCTTATTTTTCTCTTCTTTATTCTTCATCTGATTAGTCCGATTTCAAAAAAGTTTGTTATTAAAAATATATATATACACAAAATTTAACGGGTTATACATTTCTTCCTCTCTTTTTTTTTTTTTTTTTTTGTCTAGAATAAAATTATACTTGAATATGTATTGATGAACCATTGTATAAAACATAAACACGAACAGATAAATTCAACGTCGAAAAAATGGGGGGGGGGGGGGATAAACTAGATTGAATGTTTTTGACAATGGAGAAAAATTAAGCAATATATTTATGACATAAAAGAATATGAAATAAAGAATAAAATTGTAATTTACATTAAAAATCGGGATTCATATTGTATCCACAGACTTGCTTGCCTTTTTTTTTAATGGGGGTAAAATAAAAAAATGAAAAAGTAAAATATGAGCGAATAAAAGTAAAAAGGAAAGAAAAGAAAGTTGGACAGGAGAAAGCTATGATTTTCATTTTTAAGTACAACAAATGCAGATTCTTTTTGAAATATGTTGGTGGCCCTGAAAAGGGCCGTTGTATTTGTATTTTTTCAGCTGGCTGTTTAACCTCCGAATCCGTAAAGGGTACGTCCTTGACGTTTCAGGGCGTAGACAACATCCATGGCAGTGACAGTCTTCCTCTTTGCGTGCTCTGTGTATGTGACAGCATCACGGATGACATTTTCCAAAAAGACTTTCAAGACACCACGTGTTTCCTCGTAGATCAGACCAGAGATACGTTTGACACCACCTCGTCTTGCTAAACGACGGATTGCTGGTTTGGTGATACCTTGGATATTATCACGCAACACCTTCCTGTGACGTTTGGCGCCTCCTTTACCTAGACCTTTTCCTCCTTTACCTCTTCCTGACATGTTGCTTGCTTTGTGAAGTTCGATAAAACGAATGACAACACTATCCAAATTATGCTATATATCTCATGAACGCGGCCCTAAAAGAAATACCACTGAATTTTTGATAGGTTGGACCTGATTGGTTGTTTTCGTCTAAATCCGGGAGGTAACTCTGTAGGAATTCTGTACACTTTCAATCCACTTTTTGATTGAAGCTCTGAAAATATATGAAAATAAAATATTTCAAACTGTATACAAATAAAAATACAAAGATTATAAAAGATGGACCAAATAACTAATGATCTTAATCATCAATTAATACTTCTTATATTTTCCAATGTGAAAGAGATTTATTTCCTTTTACTTAAATTAAAATACAAGAACATATCACACTGCATACATAAGCAGGAGTTAACAATGTGCAATTGCAATTAAAAACAATTAGTTTAAAAAAAAATCTTTTTATACAGTTTTTTTCTTGTTCTAAGGATACAGTTTCAGAGATAGTCCACTCTGCAGACTTAAGAGAGTAAAAGCAAAACTAAACTACAGCATACCAGTTTTAATATTTAAGCATGGACAGATAAATTTGTAAATAAAAACAGGTGTGCATAATAATTTTTCTAAAAATCACCTTTACCAGTTTCAATAAAGATGTCCCGGGAAATTGACATTTCAAACATGTTATTATTACATGTATACAATCAATGCTCATCTTTTAACTACTAATTAGGAATCTTTCTAAATTCAGCAGCTACATATGTATGAATACTTTATACATGTAGTCATAAGCTTTTGAAATGTACACAGTGCAGCCTCACTTTTTAAATACCACAATTGGTACATCACTGAATGAATAAATTATTGCGCCTTGTCTATTTTTCTCCACCAATTGGGAAAAAAGATTCATCCGCACACATGTTCACATCATTTATAAGGCACATAGAGCACCCAAAATAGCTGCATTTTAATCGCAAAATAAAGGTATTAAAAAAAAGTTCTTTCTGTACCACACAATTGATGAAGACAAAGTTTTCAATGAGAATTTAAGGTGGACTACTTGGACCCGTACCGAAAATATATTTCAGAAATATAAAATAATTGAATCTTCTCATGTTGTCACAGTATAATACACAATATAAGTAAAAATTACATACAAAAAGCATCTAAAAAAACAGTGAGAAAATGAGACCTGAGAAAAATGCATTTTAGAGAAAAATATAAACACAGAAATTAGAAAGAAATACATTTTAATAATTCTGCAATTAGAAGATGGATTGTGTTGTTCTTGGAGTATGTTTTTTCTTACCTTTTTCTATTTATGTATACATGTATATTATTTTTTTTCAGGGCGGTATACCAGAAAAGGTATAACATTCTTGTTTTTTCTGTAGGATTTGGAAGAAAATATGTATGTCTGTCTCTCTCTCTCTATATATATTTATCCTTTTATTTCTTTCCTTTGCATGTTTTGAAATAAGTTTCTCTTTATTTTTCTTCTTCTTTCAATAATAAAGAAAGATGGTGGAGAGGGGGTTTCAGCTATATTTGATTTTGATGTACAACATAATCAGACTCTTTTTGAAAAATATTGGTGGCCCTTAAAAGGGCCGTTATTGTATAGAGTAAAGGTCAGTTTAAGCACGTTCTCCACGGATTCTGCGAGCCAACTGGATGTCTTTGGGCATGATGGTGACTCTCTTGGCGTGGATTGCACACAAGTTGGTGTCCTCGAAAAGACCAACGAGGTAAGCTTCACTGGCTTCCTGGAGGGCCATAACGGCAGAGCTCTGGAAACGAAGATCAGTCTTGAAGTCTTGAGCAATTTCACGAACTAATCTCTGGAAGGGGAGTTTCCTGATGAGGAGTTCAGTACTTTTCTGGTATCTTCTGATCTCACGAAGAGCGACTGTTCCTGGCCTGTATCTATGTGGCTTCTTAACTCCACCTGTGGCAGGTGCGCTCTTACGGGCGGCCTTGGTGGCAAGTTGTTTTCTTGGAGCTTTTCCTCCAGTGGATTTACGGGCGGTCTGCTTTGTACGAGCCATTGCGATATGTTCTCTGTGAAAATCTACTACGATTACACGACAGAATACTTTAAAACTTCGAATGTTAGTGTATTTGTGCTAGCCGCAATGTTTGCAAACACGACACTGATTGGCCTTTCGGTGTAATAAAACTCACGTTGATTGGTTGAAATCTCTGTATTATGATTGGACTGATCTGGAAGTTACTTTCACAGCTTTCAATCCCTTTTTGGACTGAAGCTAACAATTGTTCACCCCAAGCTAACATTTGGCACACATTTGTTTCTATTCTGTTTTGTTGTGATCGTGTCAACGAAAATTTAAATCAGAAAAAAAGTACTCAAGAGTAATGAAGAATTGAATTATTCTTTATTCAAATAATAAATAATTGGTTAATCAACAGTCTGACACGAAATTAATAATTGACAGGAAAATAAGTCTCTGTAAATTAAATAGCAAAATAGAAAAAAAAAAGAAGAAAAAAACATCATCCATCCATTTTGATCAGTATCCGATTGGTATAGACATGCAGCCGTTTTCTTATAGCGTGTCGCCTGTTTCTCGTATAAAGACATGCTTATAACAGTACACAACTGTCACTCGTCTCAGTGTCTTTAAAAGGTTCTTAAGACAGAGAGAACACTTTGTAATATCTATAGTCTTTGTATTCTCTAGCTATATTCTCTGTATTCTCTAGTATACTGCACGCATACTGGGAAACTTGCTCATTGTTAAAGTATTATTTATTGTTTATATACGATTTTGCCGAATACAACTGATTTCAGCTTAAAAAAAAAAATAATCTACACAACTATAAATATACGCATAAGTACTTTGTATTAGAACACAAACTATATTTAAGAGAATGTGACAGCAGAAGAAGAAGAAAATAATCCAGCTAGATCACAGACAAGACAGACAGACACACACACAACGAACGAACGAACGAACGAACGAACGAACGAACGAATATATTTATATAAAAATAAGGTCAAACATTGTAATTTGTGTGCGTAAATTATATAATATAATATATAGGACTGCAACTAATTTACACAACAAACCATACAAATATGCAACATTGACCACTAACAACTGAGTTTTTCTTCCTCTCGTGCTTGCGCATTTCCGTCGAATATACGTTATATGGTTGTATATTTTCTTGGACTTGTATAAGAAAAGAAAGAAAGAAAAAAAAAAAAGAAACATGTAATGTTCTTCATTTTTTTCCCACCAACTATTGTAATATATAATAAGAAAGTAGACATCTGTATATTGTTTGCAAAGAAAAAAGAAAACAGAAAAATAAAAAGACAGAGAAATGGAGGGAGTGAGCTATGTTTGAGATTGCTTTCTGCATTCAACTAAATTGTACAACAAAATCAGATTCTTTTTGAAAAATGTTGGTGGCCCTGAAAAGGGCCGTTGTAAGTGAAGTTTCTGTTGTGTTGACTTTACTTGGCAGCTTTCTGTGTCTTCTTTGGCAGAAGTACAGCCTGGATGTTTGGTAAAACACCTCCTTGGGCAATGGTTACACCAGAGAGAAGTTTGTTCAATTCTTCGTCGTTTCTGATGGCCAACTGGAGATGACGGGGGATGATTCTGCTCTTCTTGTTGTCACGGGCAGCATTTCCTGCCAACTCCAAAACCTCAGCTGCTAAGTATTCCAAGACAGCGGCAAGGTAGACTGGTGCTCCGGCACCAACTCTCTCGGCGTAGTTTCCTTTCCTCAAAAGTCTGTGGATACGACCTACTGGGAACTGAAGTCCGGCACGGGATGACCTAGACTTTGCCTTTGCTTTTGCTTTTCCTCCTTTTCCTCGTCCTGACATTTTGATTTAATACGTTGTTTGACTTGAACAAGTATAAACAATGATTATCCCAAGAGGTGGTAGTTTACTATTTATACCCGCAAAACGGATTGAAAGATGTTTCAGTTCTAAACCAATCAAATCATCGCTTCTTCCAGGTAGTTAGGTTGAATGTTAGAAGGTGCTCTCTCCGAAGTTCGCGTTAAGTAAAAACTTTCAATCCGTTTTGCCGAGTATAAATAGAAATTTTTATTAACGGCCATCATTCACTGATTACATTTCAGAGAGTATACATCTATCAAAATGCCACCAAAAGTTGGAACCAAAGGAGCCAAAAAGGCCGTAACAAAGGCAAAGACTGCCCGACCCGGCGGTGACAAGAAAAGGAGGAGGAAGAGGAGAGAATCCTATGCCATCTACATCTACAAAGTCTTGAGACAGGTTCACCCAGACACTGGAGTATCCTCAAAGGCTATGTCTATCATGAACAGTTTTGTCAACGATATCTTTGAGAGAATCGCTGCAGAAGCTTCCCGTCTCGCTCACTACAACAAGAGATCTACCATCACATCTCGGGAGATCCAGACTGCAGTTCGTCTGCTCTTACCCGGTGAATTGGCCAAGCACGCTGTCAGTGAAGGTACCAAAGCCGTCACAAAGTACACCAGCAGCAAGTAAACAACGAGAAGTTTCACTTCACAAACGGCCCTTTTCAGGGCCACCAACATTTTTCAAAAAGAGTCTTATTATTGTTGTACATAACAAACTTCTAAATCAAGCTGTGTCCCACCCCAAAATGACCAATTTATCTATATCTGGATTCTGTCTTTTTGTCTTTCTTTCTTATTTTTCTCTTCTTTATTCTTCATCTGATTAGTCCGATTTCAAAAAAGTTTGTTATTAAAAATATATATATACACAAAATTTAACGGGTTATACATTTCTTCCTCTCTTTTTTTTTTTTTTTTTTTGTCTAGAATAAAATTATACTTGAATATGTATTGATGAACCATTGTATAAAACATAAACACGAACAGATAAATTCAACGTCGAAAAAATGGGGGGGGGGGGGGGATAAACTAGATTGAATGTTTTTGACAATGGAGAAAAATTAAGCAATATATTTATGACATAAAAGAATATGAAATAAAGAATAAAATTGTAATTTACATTAAAAATCGGGATTCATATTGTATCCACAGACTTGCTTGCCTTTTTTTTTAATGGGGGTAAAATAAAAAAATGAAAAAGTAAAATATGAGCGAATAAAAGTAAAAAGGAAAGAAAAGAAAGTTGGACAGGAGAAAGCTATGATTTTCATTTTTAAGTACAACAAATGCAGATTCTTTTTGAAATATGTTGGTGGCCCTGAAAAGGGCCGTTGTATTTGTATTTTTTCAGCTGGCTGTTTAACCTCCGAATCCGTAAAGGGTACGTCCTTGACGTTTCAGGGCGTAGACAACATCCATGGCAGTGACAGTCTTCCTCTTTGCGTGCTCTGTGTATGTGACAGCATCACGGATGACATTTTCCAAAAAGACTTTCAAGACACCACGTGTTTCCTCGTAGATCAGACCAGAGATACGTTTGACACCACCTCGTCTTGCTAAACGACGGATTGCTGGTTTGGTGATACCTTGGATATTATCACGCAACACCTTCCTGTGACGTTTGGCGCCTCCTTTACCTAGACCTTTTCCTCCTTTACCTCTTCCTGACATGTTGCTTGCTTTGTGAAGTTCGATAAAACGAATGACAACACTATCCAAATTATGCTATATATCTCATGAACGCGGCCCTAAAAGAAATACCACTGAATTTTTGATAGGTTGGACCTGATTGGTTGTTTTCGTCTAAATCCGGGAGGTAACTCTGTAGGAATTCTGTACACTTTCAATCCACTTTTTGATTGAAGCTCTGAAAATATATGAAAATAAAATATTTCAAACTGTATACAAATAAAAATACAAAGATTATAAAAGATGGACCAAATAACTAATGATCTTAATCATCAATTAATACTTCTTATATTTTCCAATGTGAAAGAGATTTATTTCCTTTTACTTAAATTAAAATACAAGAACATATCACACTGCATACATAAGCAGGAGTTAACAATGTGCAATTGCAATTAAAAACAATTAGTTTAAAAAAAAATCTTTTTATACAGTTTTTTTCTTGTTCTAAGGATACAGTTTCAGAGATAGTCCACTCTGCAGACTTAAGAGAGTAAAAGCAAAACTAAACTACAGCATACCAGTTTTAATATTTAAGCATGGACAGATAAATTTGTAAATAAAAACAGGTGTGCATAATAATTTTTCTAAAAATCACCTTTACCAGTTTCAATAAAGATGTCCCGGGAAATTGACATTTCAAACATGTTATTATTACATGTATACAATCAATGCTCATCTTTTAACTACTAATTAGGAATCTTTCTAAATTCAGCAGCTACATATGTATGAATACTTTATACATGTAGTCATAAGCTTTTGAAATGTACACAGTGCAGCCTCACTTTTTAAATACCACAATTGGTACATCACTGAATGAATAAATTATTGCGCCTTGTCTATTTTTCTCCACCAATTGGGAAAAAAGATTCATCCGCACACATGTTCACATCATTTATAAGGCACATAGAGCACCCAAAATAGCTGCATTTTAATCGCAAAATAAAGGTATTAAAAAAAAGTTCTTTCTGTACCACACAATTGATGAAGACAAAGTTTTCAATGAGAATTTAAGGTGGACTACTTGGACCCGTACCGAAAATATATTTCAGAAATATAAAATAATTGAATCTTCTCATGTTGTCACAGTATAATACACAATATAAGTAAAAATTACATACAAAAAGCATCTAAAAAAACAGTGAGAAAATGAGACCTGAGAAAAATGCATTTTAGAGAAAAATATAAACACAGAAATTAGAAAGAAATACATTTTAATAATTCTGCAATTAGAAGATGGATTGTGTTGTTCTTGGAGTATGTTTTTTCTTACCTTTTTCTATTTATGTATACATGTATATTATTTTTTTTCAGGGCGGTATACCAGAAAAGGTATAACATTCTTGTTTTTTCTGTAGGATTTGGAAGAAAATATGTATGTCTGTCTCTCTCTCTCTCTATATATATTTATCCTTTTATTTCTTTCCTTTGCATGTTTTGAAATAAGTTTCTCTTTATTTTTCTTCTTCTTTCAATAATAAAGAAAGATGGTGGAGAGGGGGTTTCAGCTATATTTGATTTTGATGTACAACATAATCAGACTCTTTTTGAAAAATATTGGTGGCCCTTAAAAGGGCCGTTATTGTATAGAGTAAAGGTCAGTTTAAGCACGTTCTCCACGGATTCTGCGAGCCAACTGGATGTCTTTGGGCATGATGGTGACTCTCTTGGCGTGGATTGCACACAAGTTGGTGTCCTCGAAAAGACCAACGAGGTAAGCTTCACTGGCTTCCTGGAGGGCCATAACGGCAGAGCTCTGGAAACGAAGATCAGTCTTGAAGTCTTGAGCAATTTCACGAACTAATCTCTGGAAGGGGAGTTTCCTGATGAGGAGTTCAGTACTTTTCTGGTATCTTCTGATCTCACGAAGAGCGACTGTTCCTGGCCTGTATCTATGTGGCTTCTTAACTCCACCTGTGGCAGGTGCGCTCTTACGGGCGGCCTTGGTGGCAAGTTGTTTTCTTGGAGCTTTTCCTCCAGTGGATTTACGGGCGGTCTGCTTTGTACGAGCCATTGCGATATGTTCTCTGTGAAAATCTACTACGATTACACGACAGAATACTTTAAAACTTCGAATGTTAGTGTATTTGTGCTAGCCGCAATGTTTGCAAACACGACACTGATTGGCCTTTCGGTGTAATAAAACTCACGTTGATTGGTTGAAATCTCTGTATTATGATTGGACTGATCTGGAAGTTACTTTCACAGCTTTCAATCCCTTTTTGGACTGAAGCTAACAATTGTTCACCCCAAGCTAACATTTGGCACACATTTGTTTCTATTCTGTTTTGTTGTGATCGTGTCAACGAAAATTTAAATCAGAAAAAAAGTACTCAAGAGTAATGAAGAATTGAATTATTCTTTATTCAAATAATAAATAATTGGTTAATCAACAGTCTGACACGAAATTAATAATTGACAGGAAAATAAGTCTCTGTAAATTAAATAGCAAAATAGAAAAAAAAAAGAAGAAAAAAACATCATCCATCCATTTTGATCAGTATCCGATTGGTATAGACATGCAGCCGTTTTCTTATAGCGTGTCGCCTGTTTCTCGTATAAAGACATGCTTATAACAGTACACAACTGTCACTCGTCTCAGTGTCTTTAAAAGGTTCTTAAGACAGAGAGAACACTTTGTAATATCTATAGTCTTTGTATTCTCTAGCTATATTCTCTGTATTCTCTAGTATACTGCACGCATACTGGGAAACTTGCTCATTGTTAAAGTATTATTTATTGTTTATATACGATTTTGCCGAATACAACTGATTTCAGCTTAAAAAAAAAAATAATCTACACAACTATAAATATACGCATAAGTACTTTGTATTAGAACACAAACTATATTTAAGAGAATGTGACAGCAGAAGAAGAAGAAAATAATCCAGCTAGATCACAGACAAGACAGACAGACACACACACAACGAACGAACGAACGAACGAACGAACGAACGAACGAATATATTTATATAAAAATAAGGTCAAACATTGTAATTTGTGTGCGTAAATTATATAATATAATATATAGGACTGCAACTAATTTACACAACAAACCATACAAATATGCAACATTGACCACTAACAACTGAGTTTTTCTTCCTCTCGTGCTTGCGCATTTCCGTCGAATATACGTTATATGGTTGTATATTTTCTTGGACTTGTATAAGAAAAGAAAGAAAGAAAAAAAAAAAAGAAACATGTAATGTTCTTCATTTTTTTCCCACCAACTATTGTAATATATAATAAGAAAGTAGACATCTGTATATTGTTTGCAAAGAAAAAAGAAAACAGAAAAATAAAAAGACAGAGAAATGGAGGGAGTGAGCTATGTTTGAGATTGCTTTCTGCATTCAACTAAATTGTACAACAAAATCAGATTCTTTTTGAAAAATGTTGGTGGCCCTGAAAAGGGCCGTTGTAAGTGAAGTTTCTGTTGTGTTGACTTTACTTGGCAGCTTTCTGTGTCTTCTTTGGCAGAAGTACAGCCTGGATGTTTGGTAAAACACCTCCTTGGGCAATGGTTACACCAGAGAGAAGTTTGTTCAATTCTTCGTCGTTTCTGATGGCCAACTGGAGATGACGGGGGATGATTCTGCTCTTCTTGTTGTCACGGGCAGCATTTCCTGCCAACTCCAAAACCTCAGCTGCTAAGTATTCCAAGACAGCGGCAAGGTAGACTGGTGCTCCGGCACCAACTCTCTCGGCGTAGTTTCCTTTCCTCAAAAGTCTGTGGATACGACCTACTGGGAACTGAAGTCCGGCACGGGATGACCTAGACTTTGCCTTTGCTTTTGCTTTTCCTCCTTTTCCTCGTCCTGACATTTTGATTTAATACGTTGTTTGACTTGAACAAGTATAAACAATGATTATCCCAAGAGGTGGTAGTTTACTATTTATACCCGCAAAACGGATTGAAAGATGTTTCAGTTCTAAACCAATCAAATCATCGCTTCTTCCAGGTAGTTAGGTTGAATGTTAGAAGGTGCTCTCTCCGAAGTTCGCGTTAAGTAAAAACTTTCAATCCGTTTTGCCGAGTATAAATAGAAATTTTTATTAACGGCCATCATTCACTGATTACATTTCAGAGAGTATACATCTATCAAAATGCCACCAAAAGTTGGAACCAAAGGAGCCAAAAAGGCCGTAACAAAGGCAAAGACTGCCCGACCCGGCGGTGACAAGAAAAGGAGGAGGAAGAGGAGAGAATCCTATGCCATCTACATCTACAAAGTCTTGAGACAGGTTCACCCAGACACTGGAGTATCCTCAAAGGCTATGTCTATCATGAACAGTTTTGTCAACGATATCTTTGAGAGAATCGCTGCAGAAGCTTCCCGTCTCGCTCACTACAACAAGAGATCTACCATCACATCTCGGGAGATCCAGACTGCAGTTCGTCTGCTCTTACCCGGTGAATTGGCCAAGCACGCTGTCAGTGAAGGTACCAAAGCCGTCACAAAGTACACCAGCAGCAAGTAAACAACGAGAAGTTTCACTTCACAAACGGCCCTTTTCAGGGCCACCAACATTTTTCAAAAAGAGTCTTATTATTGTTGTACATAACAAACTTCTAAATCAAGCTGTGTCCCACCCCAAAATGACCAATTTATCTATATCTGGATTCTGTCTTTTTGTCTTTCTTTCTTATTTTTCTCTTCTTTATTCTTCATCTGATTAGTCCGATTTCAAAAAAGTTTGTTATTAAAAATATATATATACACAAAATTTAACGGGTTATACATTTCTTCCTCTCTTTTTTTTTTTTTTTTTTTGTCTAGAATAAAATTATACTTGAATATGTATTGATGAACCATTGTATAAAACATAAACACGAACAGATAAATTCAACGTCGAAAAAATGGGGGGGGGGGGGGGATAAACTAGATTGAATGTTTTTGACAATGGAGAAAAATTAAGCAATATATTTATGACATAAAAGAATATGAAATAAAGAATAAAATTGTAATTTACATTAAAAATCGGGATTCATATTGTATCCACAGACTTGCTTGCCTTTTTTTTTAATGGGGGTAAAATAAAAAAATGAAAAAGTAAAATATGAGCGAATAAAAGTAAAAAGGAAAGAAAAGAAAGTTGGACAGGAGAAAGCTATGATTTTCATTTTTAAGTACAACAAATGCAGATTCTTTTTGAAATATGTTGGTGGCCCTGAAAAGGGCCGTTGTATTTGTATTTTTTCAGCTGGCTGTTTAACCTCCGAATCCGTAAAGGGTACGTCCTTGACGTTTCAGGGCGTAGACAACATCCATGGCAGTGACAGTCTTCCTCTTTGCGTGCTCTGTGTATGTGACAGCATCACGGATGACATTTTCCAAAAAGACTTTCAAGACACCACGTGTTTCCTCGTAGATCAGACCAGAGATACGTTTGACACCACCTCGTCTTGCTAAACGACGGATTGCTGGTTTGGTGATACCTTGGATATTATCACGCAACACCTTCCTGTGACGTTTGGCGCCTCCTTTACCTAGACCTTTTCCTCCTTTACCTCTTCCTGACATGTTGCTTGCTTTGTGAAGTTCGATAAAACGAATGACAACACTATCCAAATTATGCTATATATCTCATGAACGCGGCCCTAAAAGAAATACCACTGAATTTTTGATAGGTTGGACCTGATTGGTTGTTTTCGTCTAAATCCGGGAGGTAACTCTGTAGGAATTCTGTACACTTTCAATCCACTTTTTGATTGAAGCTCTGAAAATATATGAAAATAAAATATTTCAAACTGTATACAAATAAAAATACAAAGATTATAAAAGATGGACCAAATAACTAATGATCTTAATCATCAATTAATACTTCTTATATTTTCCAATGTGAAAGAGATTTATTTCCTTTTACTTAAATTAAAATACAAGAACATATCACACTGCATACATAAGCAGGAGTTAACAATGTGCAATTGCAATTAAAAACAATTAGTTTAAAAAAAAATCTTTTTATACAGTTTTTTTCTTGTTCTAAGGATACAGTTTCAGAGATAGTCCACTCTGCAGACTTAAGAGAGTAAAAGCAAAACTAAACTACAGCATACCAGTTTTAATATTTAAGCATGGACAGATAAATTTGTAAATAAAAACAGGTGTGCATAATAATTTTTCTAAAAATCACCTTTACCAGTTTCAATAAAGATGTCCCGGGAAATTGACATTTCAAACATGTTATTATTACATGTATACAATCAATGCTCATCTTTTAACTACTAATTAGGAATCTTTCTAAATTCAGCAGCTACATATGTATGAATACTTTATACATGTAGTCATAAGCTTTTGAAATGTACACAGTGCAGCCTCACTTTTTAAATACCACAATTGGTACATCACTGAATGAATAAATTATTGCGCCTTGTCTATTTTTCTCCACCAATTGGGAAAAAAGATTCATCCGCACACATGTTCACATCATTTATAAGGCACATAGAGCACCCAAAATAGCTGCATTTTAATCGCAAAATAAAGGTATTAAAAAAAAGTTCTTTCTGTACCACACAATTGATGAAGACAAAGTTTTCAATGAGAATTTAAGGTGGACTACTTGGACCCGTACCGAAAATATATTTCAGAAATATAAAATAATTGAATCTTCTCATGTTGTCACAGTATAATACACAATATAAGTAAAAATTACATACAAAAAGCATCTAAAAAAACAGTGAGAAAATGAGACCTGAGAAAAATGCATTTTAGAGAAAAATATAAACACAGAAATTAGAAAGAAATACATTTTAATAATTCTGCAATTAGAAGATGGATTGTGTTGTTCTTGGAGTATGTTTTTTCTTACCTTTTTCTATTTATGTATACATGTATATTATTTTTTTTCAGGGCGGTATACCAGAAAAGGTATAACATTCTTGTTTTTTCTGTAGGATTTGGAAGAAAATATGTATGTCTGTCTCTCTCTCTCTCTATATATATTTATCCTTTTATTTCTTTCCTTTGCATGTTTTGAAATAAGTTTCTCTTTATTTTTCTTCTTCTTTCAATAATAAAGAAAGATGGTGGAGAGGGGGTTTCAGCTATATTTGATTTTGATGTACAACATAATCAGACTCTTTTTGAAAAATATTGGTGGCCCTTAAAAGGGCCGTTATTGTATAGAGTAAAGGTCAGTTTAAGCACGTTCTCCACGGATTCTGCGAGCCAACTGGATGTCTTTGGGCATGATGGTGACTCTCTTGGCGTGGATTGCACACAAGTTGGTGTCCTCGAAAAGACCAACGAGGTAAGCTTCACTGGCTTCCTGGAGGGCCATAACGGCAGAGCTCTGGAAACGAAGATCAGTCTTGAAGTCTTGAGCAATTTCACGAACTAATCTCTGGAAGGGGAGTTTCCTGATGAGGAGTTCAGTACTTTTCTGGTATCTTCTGATCTCACGAAGAGCGACTGTTCCTGGCCTGTATCTATGTGGCTTCTTAACTCCACCTGTGGCAGGTGCGCTCTTACGGGCGGCCTTGGTGGCAAGTTGTTTTCTTGGAGCTTTTCCTCCAGTGGATTTACGGGCGGTCTGCTTTGTACGAGCCATTGCGATATGTTCTCTGTGAAAATCTACTACGATTACACGACAGAATACTTTAAAACTTCGAATGTTAGTGTATTTGTGCTAGCCGCAATGTTTGCAAACACGACACTGATTGGCCTTTCGGTGTAATAAAACTCACGTTGATTGGTTGAAATCTCTGTATTATGATTGGACTGATCTGGAAGTTACTTTCACAGCTTTCAATCCCTTTTTGGACTGAAGCTAACAATTGTTCACCCCAAGCTAACATTTGGCACACATTTGTTTCTATTCTGTTTTGTTGTGATCGTGTCAACGAAAATTTAAATCAGAAAAAAAGTACTCAAGAGTAATGAAGAATTGAATTATTCTTTATTCAAATAATAAATAATTGGTTAATCAACAGTCTGACACGAAATTAATAATTGACAGGAAAATAAGTCTCTGTAAATTAAATAGCAAAATAGAAAAAAAAAAGAAGAAAAAAACATCATCCATCCATTTTGATCAGTATCCGATTGGTATAGACATGCAGCCGTTTTCTTATAGCGTGTCGCCTGTTTCTCGTATAAAGACATGCTTATAACAGTACACAACTGTCACTCGTCTCAGTGTCTTTAAAAGGTTCTTAAGACAGAGAGAACACTTTGTAATATCTATAGTCTTTGTATTCTCTAGCTATATTCTCTGTATTCTCTAGTATACTGCACGCATACTGGGAAACTTGCTCATTGTTAAAGTATTATTTATTGTTTATATACGATTTTGCCGAATACAACTGATTTCAGCTTAAAAAAAAAAATAATCTACACAACTATAAATATACGCATAAGTACTTTGTATTAGAACACAAACTATATTTAAGAGAATGTGACAGCAGAAGAAGAAGAAAATAATCCAGCTAGATCACAGACAAGACAGACAGACACACACACAACGAACGAACGAACGAACGAACGAACGAACGAACGAATATATTTATATAAAAATAAGGTCAAACATTGTAATTTGTGTGCGTAAATTATATAATATAATATATAGGACTGCAACTAATTTACACAACAAACCATACAAATATGCAACATTGACCACTAACAACTGAGTTTTTCTTCCTCTCGTGCTTGCGCATTTCCGTCGAATATACGTTATATGGTTGTATATTTTCTTGGACTTGTATAAGAAAAGAAAGAAAGAAAAAAAAAAAAGAAACATGTAATGTTCTTCATTTTTTTCCCACCAACTATTGTAATATATAATAAGAAAGTAGACATCTGTATATTGTTTGCAAAGAAAAAAGAAAACAGAAAAATAAAAAGACAGAGAAATGGAGGGAGTGAGCTATGTTTGAGATTGCTTTCTGCATTCAACTAAATTGTACAACAAAATCAGATTCTTTTTGAAAAATGTTGGTGGCCCTGAAAAGGGCCGTTGTAAGTGAAGTTTCTGTTGTGTTGACTTTACTTGGCAGCTTTCTGTGTCTTCTTTGGCAGAAGTACAGCCTGGATGTTTGGTAAAACACCTCCTTGGGCAATGGTTACACCAGAGAGAAGTTTGTTCAATTCTTCGTCGTTTCTGATGGCCAACTGGAGATGACGGGGGATGATTCTGCTCTTCTTGTTGTCACGGGCAGCATTTCCTGCCAACTCCAAAACCTCAGCTGCTAAGTATTCCAAGACAGCGGCAAGGTAGACTGGTGCTCCGGCACCAACTCTCTCGGCGTAGTTTCCTTTCCTCAAAAGTCTGTGGATACGACCTACTGGGAACTGAAGTCCGGCACGGGATGACCTAGACTTTGCCTTTGCTTTTGCTTTTCCTCCTTTTCCTCGTCCTGACATTTTGATTTAATACGTTGTTTGACTTGAACAAGTATAAACAATGATTATCCCAAGAGGTGGTAGTTTACTATTTATACCCGCAAAACGGATTGAAAGATGTTTCAGTTCTAAACCAATCAAATCATCGCTTCTTCCAGGTAGTTAGGTTGAATGTTAGAAGGTGCTCTCTCCGAAGTTCGCGTTAAGTAAAAACTTTCAATCCGTTTTGCCGAGTATAAATAGAAATTTTTATTAACGGCCATCATTCACTGATTACATTTCAGAGAGTATACATCTATCAAAATGCCACCAAAAGTTGGAACCAAAGGAGCCAAAAAGGCCGTAACAAAGGCAAAGACTGCCCGACCCGGCGGTGACAAGAAAAGGAGGAGGAAGAGGAGAGAATCCTATGCCATCTACATCTACAAAGTCTTGAGACAGGTTCACCCAGACACTGGAGTATCCTCAAAGGCTATGTCTATCATGAACAGTTTTGTCAACGATATCTTTGAGAGAATCGCTGCAGAAGCTTCCCGTCTCGCTCACTACAACAAGAGATCTACCATCACATCTCGGGAGATCCAGACTGCAGTTCGTCTGCTCTTACCCGGTGAATTGGCCAAGCACGCTGTCAGTGAAGGTACCAAAGCCGTCACAAAGTACACCAGCAGCAAGTAAACAACGAGAAGTTTCACTTCACAAACGGCCCTTTTCAGGGCCACCAACATTTTTCAAAAAGAGTCTTATTATTGTTGTACATAACAAACTTCTAAATCAAGCTGTGTCCCACCCCAAAATGACCAATTTATCTATATCTGGATTCTGTCTTTTTGTCTTTCTTTCTTATTTTTCTCTTCTTTATTCTTCATCTGATTAGTCCGATTTCAAAAAAGTTTGTTATTAAAAATATATATATACACAAAATTTAACGGGTTATACATTTCTTCCTCTCTTTTTTTTTTTTTTTTTTTGTCTAGAATAAAATTATACTTGAATATGTATTGATGAACCATTGTATAAAACATAAACACGAACAGATAAATTCAACGTCGAAAAAATGGGGGGGGGGGGGGATAAACTAGATTGAATGTTTTTGACAATGGAGAAAAATTAAGCAATATATTTATGACATAAAAGAATATGAAATAAAGAATAAAATTGTAATTTACATTAAAAATCGGGATTCATATTGTATCCACAGACTTGCTTGCCTTTTTTTTTAATGGGGGTAAAATAAAAAAATGAAAAAGTAAAATATGAGCGAATAAAAGTAAAAAGGAAAGAAAAGAAAGTTGGACAGGAGAAAGCTATGATTTTCATTTTTAAGTACAACAAATGCAGATTCTTTTTGAAATATGTTGGTGGCCCTGAAAAGGGCCGTTGTATTTGTATTTTTTCAGCTGGCTGTTTAACCTCCGAATCCGTAAAGGGTACGTCCTTGACGTTTCAGGGCGTAGACAACATCCATGGCAGTGACAGTCTTCCTCTTTGCGTGCTCTGTGTATGTGACAGCATCACGGATGACATTTTCCAAAAAGACTTTCAAGACACCACGTGTTTCCTCGTAGATCAGACCAGAGATACGTTTGACACCACCTCGTCTTGCTAAACGACGGATTGCTGGTTTGGTGATACCTTGGATATTATCACGCAACACCTTCCTGTGACGTTTGGCGCCTCCTTTACCTAGACCTTTTCCTCCTTTACCTCTTCCTGACATGTTGCTTGCTTTGTGAAGTTCGATAAAACGAATGACAACACTATCCAAATTATGCTATATATCTCATGAACGCGGCCCTAAAAGAAATACCACTGAATTTTTGATAGGTTGGACCTGATTGGTTGTTTTCGTCTAAATCCGGGAGGTAACTCTGTAGGAATTCTGTACACTTTCAATCCACTTTTTGATTGAAGCTCTGAAAATATATGAAAATAAAATATTTCAAACTGTATACAAATAAAAATACAAAGATTATAAAAGATGGACCAAATAACTAATGATCTTAATCATCAATTAATACTTCTTATATTTTCCAATGTGAAAGAGATTTATTTCCTTTTACTTAAATTAAAATACAAGAACATATCACACTGCATACATAAGCAGGAGTTAACAATGTGCAATTGCAATTAAAAACAATTAGTTTAAAAAAAAATCTTTTTATACAGTTTTTTTCTTGTTCTAAGGATACAGTTTCAGAGATAGTCCACTCTGCAGACTTAAGAGAGTAAAAGCAAAACTAAACTACAGCATACCAGTTTTAATATTTAAGCATGGACAGATAAATTTGTAAATAAAAACAGGTGTGCATAATAATTTTTCTAAAAATCACCTTTACCAGTTTCAATAAAGATGTCCCGGGAAATTGACATTTCAAACATGTTATTATTACATGTATACAATCAATGCTCATCTTTTAACTACTAATTAGGAATCTTTCTAAATTCAGCAGCTACATATGTATGAATACTTTATACATGTAGTCATAAGCTTTTGAAATGTACACAGTGCAGCCTCACTTTTTAAATACCACAATTGGTACATCACTGAATGAATAAATTATTGCGCCTTGTCTATTTTTCTCCACCAATTGGGAAAAAAGATTCATCCGCACACATGTTCACATCATTTATAAGGCACATAGAGCACCCAAAATAGCTGCATTTTAATCGCAAAATAAAGGTATTAAAAAAAAGTTCTTTCTGTACCACACAATTGAATGAA
>NW_027468128.1:0-42347 GCF_965363235.1 Mytilus galloprovincialis
AGTGACTGTTTGACCTTCAGAAATTTTGCGTTGAAAACAAATTATATAGTTTTTGCTCTGTTTAGTTCAATAACTTATTGACTGGAGATAATTAGTAATAGGACGAATGGTATATATATGTAAAGGATCGTATGTTGACGTCTAAGTATTTTTTGTGTAGTTGTCTCATTTGCTTTATTTTTTTCCATAAGTTAAGTGATTGTGAGTTTTTTTTATTAAACGGTTTTGAATAATGAATAAATTCTGTTGGTAATTTTAGTAAAAATCATATGTAAAACCGAATGGTTTTTCGAATGGACTACTTATTTAGTTTGAAAGCTTATTAACGTGGTTGTATCATGTAGTTTCGAAAAAGAGGTACACATATGAACGAACCAAACAAACCACAAGAAGAAAAACAGCCAACACTAATACCAAAACAACAAAAAAAGATCAACTAAACAACAATTCAAAATATTCTTACAGAAATTTTAAGACTAAGCATTTCGAACCCAATCCAGAACTAGGGCGCTCCGGTAGGAGGTATAGTATCTGTTTCTCTGATTTATTTATTGTTTTATCCAGTACCATCCTATGATTTTTTACAATCGATGTCGTAAATGAGAAAGCTAGGATGGGTTTGTAGTTATCACAAGATCAAATGTTGTGATCATCTGTGACACATATGTTGGACAACAACTGATTATATTCGAGCTTTTAACATTCATGCAAATTTCAACTTTAAGAATATATTTTTTGTTTATTATTACATCCCACGCATTTGTCAAAATGTATTTCTATCAGAAACAAAGAGACAACGGATACTGTTCCAAGATAAATTTGAAAAAACGATGAAATATTGCATTCAATAACTTATGCTATGCCAGTTTTGTTTAGTTCTATATTGGCAACAATGACAGGAATACTTGATTTAAATTATGTTTCCAGAAAAACTAAAAATTATACATTAAACTTTGTAATGTTCTATTTTACTTCCTTTTCTTCTCATTTTAACAGATTTTCTGCAGTTGATTACATCTTTAAAACGAATGCATAAATGAAAATGATGTTTGTACTTTATTGCAAGAAGAAAATACAACAAATACAATTTTTTCTTGACACGCATTTATTTGACACGAGCGTTTTAATCAATGTATGTTATTTCAACTGTATAATATAAGTAATAAAAATATTTACACTTCTTTTTACTACGTTAGAGTTTGGGTAAGGAAAATGCCAGCATCTAACGCCCTTAATATGCAAATACAACAAAACATATATATCTGTGTTCATAAAAGAGGGATAAAAGATACCAGAGGGTCAAACTAATAGATCGAAAATGATCTGACAACGCCATGGCTAAAAATGAAAAAGACAAAACAGACAAATAATATTACACAATATACAACATAGAAAACTAAAGACTAAGCAACACGAACCCCACCAAAAACTGGGGTGATCTCAGGTGCTCCGAATCGGTAGGCAGACCCTTCTCTACATGTGGCACCAGTAGTGCTTAACTTGAGTGTAGGCTACTAATTGTTTGCCACTTTTTGCACATCAATTCGTATTTATTGATTTAATTCTAGGAGATATAATGCTTTTCCTATGTAGATACCAAACAGCATACTATACAAATCCTTGAGTATTGTAAAAGGGTGAGAAAGGCTTTATATAGTGAGAGATTTTGTCAATTTTTTTCATTAAAATAAAGTATGGTACTATACAGGTTTCTATTCTTGTTCTCTAATTTTCATATCGGGTTATGTCAATACACCATTGTCCTATTAGGGTTATTCTACGTTTTCTTTCCATTATACAAGAAAAGATACAACGAAAATCACCAATGCACAACAACGCAACAAGATACACCACATCACTAATCTTGATTCAAGGCAATTAAAAAAGAAACAAAAAAAAAATAATGATGCAAAGGATTTCCCCAAAAGTTTATTACTTCACAACCTATTTATAGAATCAGAGACATATAATAAAATAGCCTGTATTATATGTCGCTGATTGAATCGAGGCTGAAGTCTTTCTTTTTTTTAGGCCTACAGAGATTTTTTTGTGTTGTTGGGTTGCTACCTTATTGACACTGACCAAACTTTAAAAAAAATTAGAAAAGTCGCATGAACGACGCACGCATGACCTTATCAAATATTTCAAAAACATAGTCTCATCATCTCCTGGTAATTTTTTCAAAACTTTATGCTTTAAAATCTTTTATTTTAAATTCATTCCTCTGGTGCTTTTTTTTTTCTTGTGACCATGTGTAATACTATATAAAACATGCCTATATAGATAAAAAAAAAATTAAAAAAAATATGTTAATTCTTTCTGTGTCCGGTTTCCGTTCCGTATTCCGTTCCGTTTTCCGTTTCCGTCGTTTAGCAACACATAATCAGCATCAGTATCGTTCTTTTTTGGGGGGGATTATTCGTAGAATACACATACTTTTAATTGATATAAATCATATCTTAATTTTGATACTGCTCAACATTTGCATTATTTTCTTTTCGTTCTGAAGGTTCAGGTTGAGATTTCACATTATTGTATTGAAGTGCCGCATAAACACACATCGACAATATTGTCAATCCAATAAAAATATAGACGACCGATCCAATATAATGTGTACTATCAGATGGTAGAGTTGCACGACCACCAATGGTACTAAGTAATAAAAATACCATATATACAGCATCAATGTAGCTCACGTGTGTCAAAGACGAATAGATTACGCTTCCCATAAGAATATAAACGATTAAAACCGCCATTGCTATTATAAGAGGAATAATGGACCCCTCATAATCTTGCAACACTGTATTTTCATATGTTTCGGTTTCCATTAACATATTCATTTTATCACCTTTTTGTAAACTGCGTCTTTGTCGTGCAATTAGCTCCTGACATCGATTCCGCATAAGAAGACACACATGTGTGACAAAGGTGGATAGTCTCTTGCCAATGTCGGTAATGATTAGGGCAGTTAGTGGTATGCCTATTGCTGAATAGGTCATAACAAATACTTTTCCTTGTACAGTATGAGGAGTTATATGACCATATCCTACAATTAAAATATGCATATTATTTATAATCTTTGATACTTGAAATGTTTATAACAAAGACAACTGTTTGATTTAAACAATTTCAAAATAGTGTGGATTGAACTGATACATGTCTTATAATATGATTGGTTAAAAGCAACCGCATGAATACCGTGTATTTTTCAAACGTTGTTAGTAGGCGCGTGATTTGTTTCAATACACGGTTAGTAGGGGTGTTACGTTACGTCCCTTTGTAAAAACAACACAGTGATGATGAAAATCTGAAAGGTTTCATCAGGTCTACAAAGATATTCAGTGATGATGAAAGATTGAAATACATAAAATTCATATAACACATTAAAAGCTTACAAGTTGTTTTTGTTGACATTTTCCTTTTGTACAGACCAATGTATAAGTAAAGTAGGGCCAAAACTTGATCACTTTGATAAGCCACGTAGTCTCAATATCACATTTTAGATAGTCGGTAAGAGAAATTCGTAACATAGCCCACACTGAGTAACTAATATATTTAGTGCAAATCATCTGACCCTCCGAATATCGAAACATAATTAATGACACATTTATTCACAAATGCTCAACAGAAGCCTTCACTATTGATCGATATGGTATTTCCAATGTAGTGTAGTGTACTAAGTATACGGAAAGGAAACGAGCGCTGTACGGAGATTGATTCTGATTCTGAAACTGGTAAAGATGCCGAAACGAAAGACAGTTACCGACGACTGGTCTCCTGCCTATAAAACATAAACCAACTGGCGGAACAAACTCACAGACTGATTATCAATGTAATCAAAATGTAATCACTTGTATGAAATTGAATTTAATTGTACTGCTCAACTTGATTATTTGGCGTCATAATTGACAATAAAACACTTTGTATTTGAATTATAATATTAAATTATAAAGATAGAAAATGTTTACAGGTTGCCACAGAATTAAGATTACATATATATGAAATAATGAAAATGACAAATTTTACAAACATACAATAAACACTAAATATCTTATATGTACGCTATAAACATTAACAGATTAATTAAAATAAATGAAATGAAATATAGTTGTGAAGCATTCATGAACATAATCCTTTGTAGAGTTTTTCATACAAGTTTTATAAGATTAAAAAGTGACACCAAACAACTAATAAAAAAATGGGAATATAGAATTAAGAGTTATGCGAGTTTATAATAGAAATCAAGGTCATTATTTGTTGTTAATAATATTCAATAATATTAACATTTTACTCGAATTTAAATGATTGTAAATAATAAAATATTTATTTTCGAATTGTTCATGATAATTGCTCTATTTTTCACGAGATTATTTCAAATCGTTGCTTAATGACTACATAAATGTCGATCGGTTCTTATTATGATGGTTCTTATTATGATTGATTGATAGTTGCTTTACACCGCATCAGCGTTAAAAGGCTATAACACACGGCGATATTAACCCAATGTATATTAAATTGAAATATATTGCATATATATACATACCTATTGTTGTTATCATTGCAACAAAGAAGAAAAGCGTTTCCCAGTAATTCAACGTATTATCGTTCTCACATTGATTTTCGTTGCTATCTCTTTTATGATCTTCAATGTTCATGTAAACAGCAGCACTCGTGAAAGTATACACACATAGTATAAACACATTACCTGGTGGTGACTTGGCCATACTCAGAAGTCGTTTTATATATACGCTGACCTCACACTTCATGGTAAAATACTAGGATTATTTTAAATCTTTCCAACATAAATTGAATGAATCTGTAATGACCGCGCTGACACAATTTGGATAAGTTATCGACAGACACATATGAATAATCCGAATGTACTTGATAGTCAAATTTATTTTAGTACTAAGCGGACAAAACTGATTAAAGAACTGGTTGAATAAAAGAGTCGTTAAAAATCGTAAACGCACATTACCTAGATATCAGCTGTCTGGAAAAAATTTAAATTACAACTGTAGCTAACCTATATAGGAAATACCTTTGTTTTAGTTATAGTTTCAACCATAAAAGCGGAACGTTGTTAAAAGGTAGAAAAACATAATTATCACATTTTATGCTGTTTGTATACAACGAAAAAAATATTTCATCTAGTTCAATTGTTATCGGTCACAGTCACGGGACCTGTCAAAATAAAACTAAGACAGTAGATAAAGATAAAGAAATGTCTATATACAAGTACCATTGATAATCTTTTGATCATAATGGACACTTAAAAGGGCTTAAACTTAATTTTAAAGCATACTTAGATTATTAAAAGATAAAAATCGACAAGGATAAATAATAAAAACCATAAAGTGTTGTATTCTTCCTTAAAAAAGTATTTAGTGGAAATCTTTATTTAATTTTTGTAAATTAAATACATTTATGTTAAAAGCATTTTCATTTGAAAAAAAATGTTTTATTAAACAGTCAGGTTTAAAACGAAAATTGTCTTTTTGTATCAAGATGACCTGACTTGTGTATAGGTGAAATACCACCATTGATTTCCCTCTATTAGTCTTTGTTAAATAGCATTTTTTTTTTAAATTATGCAGAATTTATCTCTGTTTCAAATTAAGAAATACTTAGCATGAGCGAAGTTTTATCCTGTCCAGAACTAAAGAAAAAAAATTCACATAACATTTCATTGCTTTAACCATCAATGGAAGTTAACCAATCAAATTTCCCCCTTATTTAACCTGTGTACAAGCTTTATTAACCATGTAACCTCAAGTTTCCAAACTATTCTATAGAAACCCTTAATAAAAAAATATATGGTGCTTTGAAATACCCAAGATATATATTTATGACCAGAAGATATTTGCAATACACGTATGCAAGATAAAGATACATATTTCTTAAACAATGTTATTTTCTCATACTACTATTTTGATATATTCAATAAAACCTTCTAAAGGAAGACAAGTTCATAGGAAAAGAAAGTTTTCAATTTCTATGATATAATCAGGTTAAATTTGACGATAACTCCCTAGAAAAAGAAGACAGTTAGATTAATTCTTTCAACTTAATATCTAAAATAGTTCTATAAGTTATCATCTAAACTAAATAAAACAATAAAATACAAAGAACTTCTACTAAATAATTATTCATCCTCTAGGTTAGTTATAATTCAATGACCGTATTTCATTTAGTTTTTAGCAATACGACTGACGAGATTGTACATTTGAATAAACTCATCATAGATAATAGGACGAAATTTTATATATACGCCAGACGCGCGTTTCATCTACAAAAGACTCATCAGTGACGCTCAAATCCAAAAAAGTTAAAAAGGCCAAAAAAAAGTACGAAGTTGAAATCACCCAGATAACCAAAAAAAATCACAAAAACACTTGATACCGAGGATAATTCAAAACGGAAAGTCAAATGGCAAAATCAAAAGCCCAAACACATCAAACGAATTGATAACTATCTAGATATCATTTACAAATAAAGTTGATAGTATACAACAGAAAAAATATAATTGCAGAGTTTTAATTAATCAGCTCATGCCATTAGTATTGTTTGGTAAAATATCACATTCTCGCTAAATTTGTTTTTAGCAAATAGTTTTTTCACCATTTTCAGATTTTATCCACATAGTAATTTATACAGCATTCAGCCTGTGTAATGTATAATCTTTCTTTTAACTTATATTTGAATAATGCTCATGTTAAAACAGTGGATTTTTCGCTAAGCTTTTCCTGTTAATAAAAATCAGCATCATTGTGCTTTTTAAATGTAAGAGTTTTGAGGCGAATTTTAGTTAGTTTTCCTGATTATGTAATGCTACATTATCTGTTCATCTCTGTACAGTTAAAATTGACTGATGCTTGCTTAGCGTCAAATTGTTATAGTTCATGCATATTTTGAACGATATTAAGTTTGTTTTTTTTTTACTTTGCTGATCGTTTCGATGCATTAATATCTAAACATTCTGTTTTAAAATGTCTTATTTTGAGCAAGCGTATCATTCCAAATACCTTTGCGAACGAACAAAAAACAAATTTTGTTCAACCATTTGAACACATAAAAATATTTTGGATCAATAATGCATATCGATGCAATACTAGTTTATAGAAATCTGTAGAAGTTGAAGGAACTCGACGGCTTAGCGGTTTACAAGTATAGTTCGTCTATAGTGACCAATAGCCGTTCGACACTGGTGTTATGGTTCCAAGAGTGTTCGACTTCGAACTCTTTTGACTAGGACAGCCCATTTTTATGACGTTGGTTGGTTGTTTCCATCGGGTACTACGGCTTCCTCAATCAATACAAATTGACCCCATGAGAAGGTCATGATGGACTGAAAGTGGTATTTTCACCTTCAAACGAACAAATATGCAGGTAGATAATAAAAGGGCAAGTAAGCTTTAAAATCACAGAAAGTGTACAAGAGAATTGAATAATAGTATGAAAAGTGTTTTGGACGCCCCAAAATTACAAAGTGTTCTTTTCATTTGCCATATATAATATTTCCCCATCATAAGAATTTGATAAAACTAGCTATAAAGCATATTTTAATATAGTTTCATGTGAAGATGTTTATTTATAGTTCATAAAATATAACGAAGAACTCTTGTCCTTCCTACCCACTAGAAAAGAATGATTTTTGGATTTATACTCCAAATTCGTTAAAATTATAAAAAGATCATATTTTAGTCATTGCATGTTGTTGAATCTTGTCAATATGAATAGGGTATAAAGTGTTAAACAAGCATACGACATAACCGATAGAAGGAATGCACAACAGCTTCAATGTCTACACATCATTTTAAGATTTAAGTACATAGCCACGTCAAATGAATATCACCAAAGACTCAACAGTAAAGGCAGTATTCAAAAAGACAAATAAAAGAATACTGTACCACGTTATTAGAATGATAAACAACGTCAGTACCCTCATAATCTATACTTCAAGACCATCAAGTATTATTGGTGAACTTGATACGGATTATTTATCAACAAGGTCCTGATACCTTCCGATAAAATTTTAGAAAAAAGGACGAATCGTTCTATGAGATACCCCTGGTTCATCAAGTTTATACTCAAAGACTGGTGACGTTTTAAAAAATCTGAGTAGAAGCTGCAAGTTCTAAAATACCGAATAAGTCAGAATATGTATATTTCATATGAAGGTGAAGTTCATACATTTTAACTAAGGTGGGAAAAACAGATTATTTCAAAATTAAAATCGTCTCGTTTGTCCTAGATTCTGGTACTGAGATGACTGTGTAAGTCAAATTCGAGATATAAGTCTAACAATGAGGCGGAGGAAGCTGTGAAGTTGTTTCTTTAATTTCTATTTCTGGGGGATTTATTAATGGAACCATATACATTTAAGTATATCATCATTGTCTTTTTATTTATTAGTTAGTGACTGTTTGACGTCAGTAATTTTGCGTTGTAAACAAATATTTGATAGTTTTTGCTCTGTTAAGTTTAATAACGTATTGAATGGAGACAATTTGTAATAGGAAGAATGGTATATATATGTAAACAATCGTATGGTGACGTCTAAATATCGGTTATGATCTAAGTATAGTTTGCGTTGTTGTCTCATACACTTAATGTACATTTCTTCTTTTTTTCATATCAACAAGTATATATGTTAAAAACGCCAAAATAATTGCACAAGGAAGTATTGAATGAACACGATATCACATTTCCATGCGATTGAACTCAGTTCTTTATCAGAATAAAAAAAAAAGAATACAGAAACATTCCTTTACGAATCTGTATCTCAATTACAGCACGCATATAAAAGTTTGTAAACATTTTTGTATAAAGGTCTATTCGATATCAGAGGCATCAGGTGTCATTGATATCTTCCTTTTGACACTCCAGTAATTTTATCCGTCGATCTAGACGGGACGCGGAAGAAAGGTTTCAATGTTCCAAGGTCGTTGAAATCACCGATATCATTTGAAGAAAACTGTTGGTATAGCTATCATAAACGATAAGTGATAATAGATTTAAACATTGATTTTTCTTAAATTTGAAAAGGATTTTATTTTCTGAAATCTCCAGTTTATGATTTCATAAACATACATGTATATTATTTAAGTATAGTAGTTTTGTTTTCTACTAGAGCAAAACTTTTATTTGTTTAAAACTAAACATCTATGTTTAAGGGGAACTAAAATTATAATAGATGGTATATTCGCCATTTGGAACTCTTGGTTGTATATCTGAATTCCCTATGAGCAGCGATCCTCTGTTAAGGAAATCATGATTGGAAAGACAGGCCATTTAATATCGTATCAAGTCGGAGATATATACTCCATGATATGCAGGCGCTGTTGACATGTTAATAATTGGGAATCAGAAATAACCTCTTTTGTCGTAAAGTTTTGTTCTTATAGTCAAGTTTTAGATGTAAATCAAGATATGAGGCAGACTTAACTGTATCTGTTGTATTTTTTATTTCAAGCTTGATTGGTAACACATTTCTTATATAGATTATAGACCCTATTTCGTTATCTCTAAATCTAAATAGATTGTTACAAATAGTGTAGACTAAAATGTATAAAAAAGGTTTTGCAGAATTATTCTTGTTTCAAGGTTTTTGTTATATGGATAGAAATATAAAGGAAACTTATAGGATGCAGTTTTGTTGTGGCCATAGTATACAAATAAACGGTGCTGTAATCCGTCAATTAACATCAACACAAATTAAAGAACCTTAGTGAGCGCGCTCACATACCCCACGCCCCCACATTGTCACTGGATAAATAAAATAACTCTAAGAAAAAAAATTGAATCATAATTTCCTAGCAATAAGAACACCAACATAGTATGTCCTAGTTATCTACAAAGTTTCATGAAATTCTGTTGTGTGATTTCAGAGGAGTTAAGATGACAAACTGTTGCAGTAGTATATTGGTGCAAATAAGTTCAAAGGGGCGTAACTCCTAGAAAAAAAATTGAATCATAATTTCCTGTCGATATGCACATCTACATAGTAATTATACAGGGAATAACTGTGCACCTTATAATCAGCGTGACTTTACCAAATGACAATACGAATTCTAAAAATTCAGGGGTAGATTATTTAATTCAGTCAAGGACCTGGGATGTCACGGGTATGGTCTAGTTAGCCTTATGCGTTTCGTCCATATGTATGAATGAATAACCAGTTGCACTCAGGACTCTTCAGTAGATAGTGCAAATGGTTAAAAAGGTGACAAAACCACCTAGCATCATATTCCAGGTAGCAATGTTTGGTATATTTCAATGTACTTTTTTTTATTTGGCTATCTGGATGCAAAGTATTTGTTTCAAATGCATCTAAAATAATTTAATCTATCTTAAACTATTCATGCTCAGTGGATGCTGCTTCAATAATTCCTGGTAATGACAATTTCAACGATCTTACTGTAGTTGTTTATATCAGAAAGAATGCATTGGCATATCAATGAACTGAGCTTAATGCAAAGCACTTTAATAATACACTTAGACAGAGAGCTCAATCCAGTGATATACTTCTTGAACACCAAAAACAAACATGCCTAACTGCACGGACTTGGAGTTCCTGAAAATAGACATGTAAATTAATTATATAATATAGTAAATAAAATATCTATGTACATGTATATAAAACTCAAATACAAATATATAAAAATACAAATTTCTGATAAAAATAGTTAGTAAAAAGCAACTAGATGTCACTACATGCACAAATAAATACATCCTGAGTGCCTTTCTCTTGAAATAAGTACAAACTTCCACCTTATCTTGGCAAACAGGTGAAAAAAAAACATTCAAAACTAAAAAGTTTTCAGTATCTATTACCATCACCACTGAATCATTACATTTGTATTAGTACATGTACATGTATTTGCATCAGTGTAAAAAATGTGCTAAAAGTAGTAAATTTTTTTTTAAATGTATAATTTACACTTGTGTATGGCTGTATGTAATTGTTTCGCGGCTACATCAATATTCATAGCAGTGAAAAAGTTTTTCTGTAGATATATATATACATCCTCCACACTGCACGAAGAGCATTCCATACAGCCAAGCTCTCAGAATAAGGCGAATCTGCTCCTCTGAAGACACTGCAAAACAACGTCTGGGGCAGCTTAAAGGACATTTAAAAAGAAGGGGATATAAACACAAAAACATCAAAAATAGTTTTCGAAAAGCGGAATCCATCCCCAGAAGCAGTCTGCTAACTTACAAAAATAAACAGAAAAGTAAAAGAATCCCATGTGTGCTCACCTACCATCCATGCCTGAGAAATAGTTTCAACACCATTCGTGATCATTGGACAGCAATCGAGAAACATTCGAAGTTATCCAAAATCTTTCCTGAGCCTCCCATGATTGCCTTCAAACAACCTAACAGCCTGAGAAATATACTTGTCCGTGCTGACCTTTCCAAACCTAACCATACTGTAGGTAATTGTCAGCCTTGTGGGGACAAGCGCTGCAAATGTTGCAACCAATTGCAGCATTCATCAACATTTCACAGTAAGACCACAGAAAAGACATACAAGATATTTTGCAATGTCAACTGCAAAAGCTCAAACGTGATTTACGTTCTTGAGTGTCCTAGATGTGGTCTCCAATATGTTGGTGAATCTATGCAGCCATTTCACAAACGCCTCAATGGCCACAGGAGTGACCTCACAAAAAAACCGTACATTCCTGTCAGCCAACATTTCAGGTTACCAGATCACAACCTGAAAGATTTTGATCACATGAAGATCCTTGTGATCGAACAGGATTGTACATGGCAAAATAGGCAAAGAGAAAATCGGGAGAGGTTTTGGATAAAAACACTGGGTGTCCTCCATCCAGATGGAATCAATAGAAAGAAATAATTAAATTTACAGTCTAGTGTTAATATTATTATATTCAGGATTTTGGATTAAAATCAATCGACAAAAAACTTACCTGTATTATTAGTGATCTATGTTTACACCTTATACATTATATCTCATTATTGTTAAAACTTTTGTCACCGAAGAAGGCCATTTGTTGAGCCGAAATATTTGCAATTATTGTATAATTTATATCATCTGTTCAGTTTTTCCATCTTTGTGCAATGATATTCAACACTTTTTAGTGTTTTATTTTCCATCTATTTATCGGTATTGTTACACAATCTTTCAGACTCATATATATATATATGTATATATATATATATGTACAACTAAATAATTATAACTAGTTTTATAACACTCATTAGTGTGTTAAAGTTACATTCTTAGACACTTTTAGGTGGCATGGTAGTATTTGCATTCCAGAATTTAGGTTGCTCTTTTGTGTACCCTACTTAGGTTAATGTATCTAAACAGTGTGATTGGACAAAAAATACAGTATCAACTGAACATACTTTCCCAAACTGAGGGATGAATCAGGTGTAGAAAAATATGAAATAATTTTACATACAGATGAAAATGAATTTTTGAGAATTTTTTTTAATTTTTTATTCACTGCACCATAAAAGACCTAAAAGTACTAGTGGCCTTAGGTTTTTAAAAATAGCAAAAAAAGTAAACGGTCATGATACATCTGAATAGTAAAATGAAAGTACTTCAGTTAACTGTGAATGTAGAATTTTTTGCAGTGTTAGAAAGTGGTGAAAATTCTAAAAAGGCTATCATTATCCCTAATGGACCAGGAAATACTACCGTGCCACCTATATAATTTAATTAAGTAACTGCATCAGTTTATTTACAAACTGATCCACACCTAGATAGATTGAATGTTGATTGTTGCTATTTTTAGACACTATATGTACAACCATTGACAACTAAATATATATATAATATTTATATACATGATATACACAAGGCTGGTGTGGACAAATGGACTACATCTTGACATAAGGTCTATGCAATTTTGATAAATATATACATGTATATACACGATGCTGGTGTGGACACACTTGCATGGATGCACAAAAAATCTAGATACATGAAGATAGAGAGAGAGAGGTATTGATGATTTTATACAGAGTTTTATGTATTTTACTTTCGAAAAAAAGACATTCCAATGAAATGGATGTATCAGACATGTCAGATGCAGAAGCTAATCTATTTAACTCTCCCAGTCATCCATTATGGAGTCAAAGTCTCGTGACAGTACTCATGTACAATTAAAATTAAGTCTAGTAATTCATCTGATTCAACAAATGCAAGTACTGTGAAATGTTTCAAAACAGCCTATTAATTGTGAAGTAATTGCAGGTCTCCCCATTTATATAAGGTATAACAAATTGACAAATAATTAGATGACCATTAGTCCAAAGCGAGGTGTTACAGAAAAAAAATAAATAGCTAACAAATTGACAAATAATTAGATAACCGTTAGTCCAAAGGAACGTGTCACAGGAAAAAAATAAAATAGCCTTTAAACATGGTCAAGATGTCATAATTATTTGGCTTAGATGACCATTTGATAATTTGGGGGGCCAGAAGTAATATTTTCCAAATTGAATACTCATTTTCATCTGTTATGATTATTTTATTCAGTGGACATGTGGATATGATATTCATTTTCAAAATCATCCTCCCCAAAAAATCAAATAACATTCCCCTTTCCTTTCAACTTTATACCTATATGTACTACCTCTGTACCTTTGTCTTCAGATCTAATCCTCTTGCACACTGTTTTTGTTGTTCTCAAGAACATATATAACTATATTAAGTTTAGCTTCTACAGACCCCTTATCTGGGATCTGGGAAATGTCCAACTATAGTGAGAATTTCTTCTTACAATAGATAGGGATTTTTGTTTGGGGGTCAAAGTTTTGAAGCTATGTGTTAAGGGGAGGGGGTCATTATGTGGTGAAAAATTTGAACATACCCTTCAGCTGATAAACAATGACCGTTCCCTAAGTTTAGCTTCTAGATACTCCCCTACTTAATGAGAATTTCTCCTCGCGTAAGGTTCCAGTTTTCATTATTAAATCCGACTGAAAACATATGAAAAAGCATTCCGACCTGGGAGTCCTTGCCTTCACCTGTTAAATCTGACAGTCAAGAGACAGGTTATTCCACTGGTCCACTAAAAACCAATTTCACTGACGGCAATCGATTGGGATTTTTTTTGGGGTGGGGGGGTGAATAAATTTGAACATACCCCTCAGCTGATAAACAATGACCGTTCCCTAAGTTTATCTTCTACAGACCCCTCTACTATAGTGATAATTTCTCATTATTTAAATCCAACTGAAATATGAAAAAGCATTCCGACCTGGGAGTCCTTCCTTCACCACTACACCAGTGATTAATCTTAGTGTCAAGCAGTAGTCTCAGTGTCAAGAGACAGATTATTTCACTGGTCAACTGAGAACAAATTTCACTGACGGCTAGAAATGTTTGCATATATACTAATGCTTACCTTTTCTTTGATGCAAAATATCCAAAAGAAATGATAAATGTCCAGCTGGCGATATACGATGACCTAATTTTGGGAGAAAATATAAAATAGAGAACTCTACCAAAATTTCACGGAGCTGAATTTCCTGATTATATAAATCGAACGTTTTGGAAAAGCTCTCAGGTTTCCCACACAAAACGAAGGTGTCAAGTTTAGAATTTTGAAACAAAAAGATCATTTCAGCGATACATGCCTAATTTTTATGTATGTTTATGTGTTTCGTGTCAACCCCATAACAAATTAAAAGTTTTCAAATAATACACTTCGGCCCGCCATGATCCAGTAAATATATATTTTGTTATAAGTGTAGTTAATTAAGTGATTGTGAGGTTTTTTTATGAAGCGGTTTTAAAATTGAATAAATTCTGTTTAGTAAAAATCATATGTAAAACCGAATGATTATCGAATGGACTACTTATTCAGTTTGGAAACTTATTAACGTGGTTGTGTCATGTACTTTTGAAAAAGAGGTAGAAATATCAATAGATCAATCAAATAAACCACAAGCCGAAAAAACACAGACAGCACTTATACCAAAAGAAAAAAAGATCAACTAAAACAACAGTTCAAAAAATACTTACAGAATATTTAAGACTTTAGACTGAGCATTTCGAACCCAATCCAGAACTAAGGCGCACCGGTAGGATGTATTGTAAATATAACGGAATTTGATGAGACTGTCATCAAAGTGAGAAGTTTAGCGCTATAAAACCAGGTTTAATCCACCATTTTCTACATTTGAAAATGCCTATACCAAGTCGGGAATATGACAGTTCTTGTCCATCTGTTTTTGATGTGTTTAGTCATGTGATTTTGCCATGTGATTAACGATTTTCCTCTGAGTTCAGTATTTTTGAGATTTTATTTTTTTGTATCTGTTTCTCTGATTTACCAATTGTTTTACCTAATAATAATCCGATGATTTGTTACAATGAATGTCGTAAATGAGAAAGTTATGATGGGTTTGCAGTTATCACAAGACCACATACCGTGGACATCTGTGACACATATGTTGAACAACAACTGATTATGTTCGAGCTTTAAACTTTAAAATAGATTTTTTGTTTATTTTTACATCTTACGCATTTGTCAAGATGTATTTCTAGCTGAAACAAAAAGATAACGGATATCTTATTCCAAGATAAACTTGAAAATAAACGATTAAACATTGCATTGAATATATACTTATGCTATTCCAGGTTTTTTAGTTATATATTGGCACCAATGATAGGAATATTTGATTAGAATTTAAAATTATGTTTCCAGGAAAAATTCGTTTATTGTTTCGTACTTTCAGTGGTCAGTATCGAATCCAACTATATGTAATATATGATTTTAATTTGCAACTAAAAAATTACGCATTAAACTTAAAAGTTCTATTTTCTGACTTTTCACCTCATTTCAAACAGATTTTCTGAGATTGATTACATCTTTAAAACGAATGCATAAACGAAAATGATGTTTGTACTTTATTGCAAGACGAAAATATAATAAATACATTTTTTTCTTAACACATATTTTTTTACTCGAGTGTTTTAATCAATGTATGTTCATTTTAACTGTATAATATAAGTAATTTCGCTATTTATGTTTCTTTGTACTAGTTGAGAATTTTGGTAATGAAAGTGCCAGTATTTAACGCCCTCAATATTTTTCACTCGTGCAAATACAACAAAACATATATATATATATCAGTGTCCATAAAAGAGGGTCGAAAGATACCAGAGGGAATGTCAAACTCATATATCGAAAATAAACTGTCAACGCCATGGCTAAAAATGAATAAGACAAACAGACAAATATTAGTATAAAGACACATTATAGAAAACTTAAGACAGCAACACGAACCCCACCAAAAACTTGGGGTGATCTCAGATCCTATCGAAGGGTAGCAATTCCTGTTCCTCATGTGGCACCCGTCGTGCATAACTTGAGGGTTTTCAACTGTCCTATCATTTTGTCCAGTTATCCTTGTAAGTTTTCTCATTTAGAGCATTCACAAATACTGCCGTTCTGTATTTCTCGGTTGTGATCATCTATTATTTTCAACCAAAGTAAAGACAAGTAATACATTTTGTCTGTAAACAGGTAGCAGCTGAAAAGATTCGCCTGTTACTGTAAACTTAATATATATAAAAAATAATACCAGTATGTATGCACAAACTTTACAAAAGTGTCTTTTTTATTATTATTGTGAATCAAAATGGATCGGTTGTCTTACATGTCTTATCTATTTCCCTTGTAGTTTGGAATTTTTGTTAATTTACTTTTTTATTATCTGCTGCAACACCACTCAGTGATAGCAACAAGTAAATACCGCGGGTAATTATTACGCTCAATATTTGTAGTGCATGAGATAATATATATTCCGAAGGATGTAAATGATACATTTATCAGTATGAAATGTGAAATTAATTAACTAATTCACAAAAGCAATATACAATAGTATATACAAGAAATTCCGGTGTACGCATTTTGGAAAGTCAATATAATGAAATTTTATGCGAATGTCATACAAGTGACAGGTTAAGCTAGCTATATAATCAGGTTTAATTCACCGTTTTCTACATAAGAAAATGCATGTACCCGTTCAGAAATTTGACAGTTGTTATCTATTCGTTTGATGTGTTTGAGCTTTTATTTAGCCATTTGTTTAGGAACGTTTTGTTTAGGATTTTACGTCGATTTTGGCATTTTTCTGATTTTACTGTTTTCTCGTTGTGTATTTAAAAGGGCCAGATGCGTCTAGCTTACTTATACATGTTATAAAATAATTCTTACTTTTCAATTGAAATTAAAAAATAAAAAATGCAGATTTATATCTATCTGTTATAGGCGAGTGACTTTAACCATAAAATTAAATTTTTAATGCACCTACCTAACACACGGCTAAATTATATATCATTTGAAAGCTACACTTCTGTACTATCTGTTTTGCCCGGTCGTAAAAAAATCGTACGGTGCAATTTCCGTCAAAACAAGATCAAAGGTCAAGGACGAATAAGTGCATATTTTCTAAGATTTCAGCCTGATTGCATAATATGACTTTCATATACTAAATTCACATATGCAAACAATTTAAACTTTTAGCAGAGAGATTAACAGTCATTATTCAAATGCATTTTTTAATATTTAAAGCGTGTTTTTGACAGAGAGCACATGTTTCCTGAAATTCGAGTAATAGTTAACAAAATGTGTGAAAACCCAAATTTTTCTTTCAGGTGCAAATACTAATCAATTAAAACTAAGTAAAACCCTGTAATGACTATCAAAGAAGTTTTTGACATCATAAAATTTCTTAAAATTATGCTTACTTCTAATCAAACAGCAAATCATAACAACTCATACAGTTGCCCAAAATACCGCCATCTGCGAAAAAACAGCTTTTAAGCATTTCTTCCTATTTAAACATTGTATGTGGTCAATATAAGATTTAATAAACAAAGTCTTAAGAATCTGAAAAATTTAGAGTAAAAAAATATGTGCGCGAATCATCTTATTGCTTGAAATAAAAGGGGTGAAACAAAGAGATTGCAATCTGCATTGTAACTACCAGACTGAAATAAACATATTTCGACTTTTCTTATTGTTTGATTTGTAGCTTCATTATAAATATTGATGTAGTGAAAAGACCTTTTATTTATTTAATGTGAATTGAAAATTTAGACCAAAATAAATAGAAAATAAATTGATGAAAATTTAAATTTCAAAGAATTTCAAAAACTAGTAAACATATTATAAAACTTGACTACTTGATTGCTTAAATTCCGTTGTTCATTGTTTACATGCATCAATTCATCAAATAAGAATAATTTTGAAGAAAAAATATCCATTAATACGCATTGATTCTAGTTACAACTAGACTTCCTGAATAGCTTGAATGACTAGTTCATTTTTCATACGAGGATGACTTCATGCAAGAGTTTCTGATGACGACTGAAAAGAAGCTATCATTATCTTGAAACTTCACTTTCCATTATATAGATGATGTCATCTCACTGAATAGTGCAAAATTTGTGACAATGTTGGACTCGTATTTTCCATTGAAATTGAAAATAAAAGACTCAACAGATATAGTTTACTCTATCATGTATCTTGAAATCGATGATGAGGGTTAGTTGAGAACAAGTTTTACGACAAAAGGGATGAGCATAAAACAACCCATCAAAACACCCCTTACTACCAAAATAAAAACTTTTCATTTCTATGTAACAAACATTATAGCAACGCCTGCATTTCTATACTACTAAAGGAGGAGACCGATTTTATTGAGCCTCAACTCTTCTGAAATAAAGGCAACTATAGTATACCGCTATTCAATAGTCATCAATCGATTTACTAGTAACTGAAATAAATCCGAGTCACAAAGCAAAACCTAGGAAAACGCATCAACTATAAGAGGAATACAACGATATAACAGAAACACTGAACTGCTACAAAAACAAACGCCAACATACAAAGAAACAGATTATTCGATACCAACTGCTATATGCCTGAATTGATACAGGACATTTGAAGAAAAAATGTGGTTTAAACATGTTTTAAACCAGAGTTCAAATGCAAAGTTGAAATCATCCCTTTGAAAATTTCAGGGACGCCACTACGAGTTGGTTGACAATTATGAGATATCTGTTTCGCCAGATGACGACTGATAAGTTCCATCGACGTAACCAAATTGCCGTCATTTCTGCCGTGAATATCACCAACCGAATAAGGCTTGGCACCGAGTTAGAAAATACATGAGCCACAAGACGGGTAAAAGAGAGCCGTGGTGTAGTAGTTAGTGCATCGGACTACTGATGTTCGAATCCCGTTCCGTGATGAAAATTTCAGGGACTAAATTTTCGACTCTTCCTTGACACCATTTGTGAGTATGGTCTTGAGGAAACGATGAAAGTCCGTCGGAAGGGGATGATAAATGGCTGACCCGTGTTAAGAGAGAGCCATATCTCTTGCACGTTAAACACCTTTGTAGGTTTCGAAAAAGAGCAGGCTAATGCCGCTACAAGGCATCACTCGCACCCGCAAAGTGGAAAGCGATTAATTTAAGTTGCAAAACTTGTTTCCCAATCCACTATTAATAAATATGTTTAAATTAAGACGGATGTCACATGTGGAACATGATCTGCCTACCTTTTGGGAGCCCCTGAGTTCACTCAAAAAAAAATTTGGGGGTTTCTGTTACTCAATCTGTAGTTTTATATGTTGTGTTTTGTATACTGTTGCTTGTCTTGTTCGTTTTTTTTTTTTTTGCCCGGCTTTGTCAGTTCGTTTTTAATTATGAGTTTGATATCCCTTTGATATATTTCGTCACTATTCAAGTAGTAAAAGGTTTAAAAATTATAGATCAGTGTAGCTAAATGTATCATGATAACGATTTGGTTCTATATATATATATCACCGTGAGCAAATTAAGTTTATTCGCAGATATTTGTCTTATTGCGTTAATCTTCTTCACATTACTTTGAGGTGGTTTTTGGCCGATTTTCATTACTGCAAGTTAATGTCTTTAAAGTAAAATAATACCAAAGGGACAATCAACATCTCAAACCATGAATCAAATAAAGTTAAAGTCCAAGAGAAGAACAACAGTCCAAAAAACACAGCATACCATGAAAACGATCACTCCTAAAACAGCGAATGATTTTATGAGGTCAAGAAGGGTATTTAAATTTTTTATTTTTTTATTTCACAACTGCTTATAGTGTTTTACATACACAATGACATGCATTTGTATTTCAAAAGCTTATGCAGAAAATACTCAAAGCATCTTTTATTCAAATAATTAAAGCGATTAAACTTCTAAACACCTTTAATATGACTTACTACGTATAACACGATTTTAAAATAAATAAGAAGCAGCCGCATTTTATTTAGTTCGTTTACATCCTGCTTTAGACAACCAAGTGTTTCTAAACAAGGTTACTTATTTCAATGTTGCCTACGATTTAGTAGCAAAGTAATGTTTGCATTTAAACATGATTACAAAAAGTAAAAAAGTTGGACTTCGTAAAAAACATTTTTTAACCTAAATTTCCTCGCATATATTCTTTTCTTACTTTAAATACCCCTTCTTTTATTATGGAAAATCATTCTTCTCCCTGATATTGACAATTAGCAATGTGCTATTTTAACATAGATTAACAAAATGATCGCTATTTGCAGATGGCAGATTTTTGGGCAACTGCAAACACTTCAATAGAAGGCTGTTCCATGAACAATAATCAATAATTGCATCTTAAAATTACAAAACAAATATTCCTTGACCTAAAACATATACATTTATCTATTTTTTTAGCATAAAAATATCGATTCCTCAAGATATATTTTGCTTTTTGAATAATTTTTCATTTTTGTAGGATTTGTGATAAATTTCAATTTTCGGGAAATTCTGCGCATCGAATCTCTTATTTTTTGTTTGATTTGGAAATTATGTATCATGACATTATGTATGTTCATATGATCTTTTGGAAAATTTTATGGTACAAGAATTAGAAAATGGCGTTTTATTTAGTAATCGCAAAAATTGGAATGTTTTTTTCATGACCTTTGACCTTGATTTAACAATTTGTTTACGACCGGGCAAAACAGAAAGTACAGATTAACAGCTTTCGAATGATATATAATACAGCCGTGTGTTAGGTGGGTGCATTAAAGTCGTTAACTAAGCGTCTTTTTGAAATAAGTCACTCGCCTATTAATTATAGCTACTTATTTTTGAAAATAGATTCTTTGTAAATGCATTTTTTATCTTTTACCTTCTAGACACGTAACCAATGCAAGCATAATAAATTGTACACTCCTTTTATTGTCATTTTTCTTTCAGCTTTATTATTGCCTGAAAACCTACTGTATGCGCCAGTAAATGATTAGCAGTTAAATCATATGTAAGCATATATCAAACAAAAAAGTCATACCTGTCATTTCTAAATTTCTTATTTTTCTTCAGCAATTTGCGAAAATAAAACATGAATATTTGTAATCAAAAGGAAGATTCTTACCTAAACATTTGAGCAAGTTAATAAAAAAATAGACAGTTGTCGAAACAATCTTTAATTTTCAAGCAATAATGTTATTCCTGTCATCTTTATTGTTCTTAATTTCTACCTTGATCTTTTTAAGTTAAATGAAGGCAAAACTTACGTATAAACGAAAAGAAGAAATTTGTAATTTACGTAAACAAGACAAAAATAAACACTTCTTATACAATGTTATTTTCTCAAGCTACTATTTGGATATTTTTTATAAAACCCAATGAAAGACAAATAAATGAGAAAAGAAATGGGAAAGCTTTTTGTTTCAATTTCTTTGACATAACCTGATAAAATGTTTGGAGAATATTCTTCTTTTTCCCCCTAAAATGGATAAAAAACAATTTTGCTTAACAAGATTTTTTCTCTAATTAGTACATAAAATAGATAAAAGAATAAAAGATTATATTTAATTGATTGTTAAATACAAATAACTTATACAAGAAATCTTTACTTGAGAATAATTCCTCCTCTAAATAAGTAATCATGCTACGACCGTATATCACATAACCAGTTAGTTGCAATACGACTGACTAGAAAGTACATTTGGAATCATGCTCATCACAACAATTTGCACATCTTTTACAAATTTGATATTATTTAACAGCAAAGATACAATGGTAAAGTTTAAGGATGTGCTTAGGTGAAATTTAAAAAATCAAGGTATTAAAATTGATACATTTATCATATGTAATGTCAAATATGTTATGTTGCCTCGATTTAACGATATGATATGATTTTTAGTCAATATCAATTTTGACTTATGTACCATTCTAATATACTTAAGGCCAGGGCTACCAGTTTTCTTGACGTTATTCGGTTGTTCACATCGGGCACTACACTTCCTCAACCGTTACACACTGACCGCCATGATAAGACACTGAATGTTATATTTAGCACCAGCAAACGAACAAATATGCAGGTAGATAATAAAAGTGTTAGTTACCTCTGGCTCCGAAGTCACTGAAAGGATACATGAGAATTAAACAATAGGTTGAAAATAGCCTAGTTTGAGCTTTTGATTTTGCCATTTGATCAGGCACTTTTCATTTTGAATTTTTATCTAAGTTTTGTTATTTTACTTTAAGCGAACACACCAACATTATAAAGGTTGTTTTCATTTGTAATATCTTATGTTTCCCAACTATATGAAGTGGATAAAACTTTTTTCCGTATGTTTTAAATACATTACGAATAAATAAAGGCAACAGTAGTATATGTGGGATTTTGTCTGATGCTTGGTCCGTTTCTGTGTGTGTTACATTGTAGTGTTGTGTCGTTGTTCTCCTCTTATATTTAATGCGCTTCCCTCAGTTTTAGTTTGTTACCCCGATTTTGTTTTTTGTCCATGGATTTATGAGTTTGAACAGCGGTATACTACTGTTGCCTTTATATACCGCTGTTCAAAACTCATAAATCCATGGACAAAAAACAAAATTGGGGTAACAAACTAAAACTGAGGAAAACGCATTAAATATAAGAGGAGAACAACGACACAACATTAAAATGTATCACTTTAATAAATCTTTTCCTTCCTACTAACTAGATAAGAAGGATTTGATGGATTTATACTCCACATTTGTTTACATTTAAAAGATCAGATTTTAATTATGACATACTGTTGACTCAATATGAATATGATATAAAGTGTTAAAGAAACATATGACATAACAAATAAAGGGAACAAAACAGCTTCACGGTCGACACATCAAACATGTTAAATCTAAAGAGAAATAAAACTGAATAAACACTGTTATATTATTGATGGGAATGGGTTTTCTTGAAATCTAAATAACATGACTTCATTCTACTTTGACATGAATCTAATAGGGCTAAAAATTCATGAACAGACAACTAAGCTGAATTCTCCATTTATACCAATATATTTTGATCAATGAATTTTTGGATTTTTTAGTTAGAGACTGTTTGTCCTTAAATAATTTTGCTTTGAAAATAATACCTAAATAGATTTCCTCTATTAAATTAATCACGTATTGATTAGAGAAAATAAGTATTATGAGAGAGAGAGAGAGAGAGAGAGAGAGAGAGAGAGAGAGAGAGAGAGAGAGAGAGAGAGAGATGTTGTACTGTTTCTGTCACATGTATATAATGTACATTCCTTTTTTCATTTAAGTTCATATAAGTGATTTTTAGCGGTTTTGAAAATCGGATATATTTAAGTAAAAAACGTACGTAAAATCAGACGCATTTAATAACTTATGTTATTTCGTTTTACTTTAATTTTGTATTTGGCAGCGGAGACAGGAAATGTCTTCTCAGAAAGTAATGGCATGTAACAATGTAAAGTCGTGTCATTTTTTGCCGTGTACTTTCATGGGTCAGTCACGAACATAATTACATATCACATACAATTGCAATTGCAAATAAAAATTAAAAATAAGATTACGTATTAAAAACTGTATAATGTTCTGTGGTTTTTTCCTTTCTCTTTTTTTCAAGAAGGTTTTCTGTAACTAATTACAACTTTAAAATGATAACATATTTGAAAGTGAGGTGTGCACTTTATTGCAAGAGGAAAATACAATTAATACTTATTTCAATGACACGAATATCTTTGACTCAAGTATTTGATTGCTTTATGTTCATTTTAAGGTTTAATTGTTGCAAGCGCTAAAAGAGGAAGATTGTCTAAGAAATACTTCTAAGCTATTCTAACCAACAGATTTTTTTTCAACAAAGTTTATGTTACGTTGTATTTCAAATATAACATTTATTTCATTTTCTTTTATTTCTCGTTTTGATATAAATCTATCACATTGTAATAAGAAATGTTGTTCATATTCAATTTCCCCATTATTACATAAAGGGCAGTACATTTCTTCTCTTGGAATATTAAGATACTTTCGCCTTTCAATCATTAAAGACATTTTTTGGCATATTGCTACTCTATCATTTAAATATTTTTATAAATCAACATTTGGCCCATTGTGTGGATTTTAAGAAACAAATCTAAGTTAAGGTGATTCCTGTATGTTTGTATTTTGATTTTGCAAGCATTTGTACTATATGATATATTTCAATTATATTGTATGATATCAATTGATTGCAAATGTAAATTTATATCTGTTATTGTTCATGTATAATTGTTATCCTCTTAGCATCATACGTGTGCCTAAGTTGTAATAAATTGTCTTGTCTTATCTTGTCTTGTCAAGTTATTCATCGGAATTTTTCTTATTTCATCGGAATTTAGATCATACAAAAACTCCACAGCATTTCGTGGTTGCCCTTATTTGGTGTTTTAGGGCAAAGTAAGTATTAATATCTATGTCATTTTGTTTCTGGTGGAGAGTTGTCTCATTGAAAATAACATTCCTATTTGCATATTAACACATAAAAACAATGTCATTCCGTGAATCAAACTTCTTCGCGCAGAAATATAAGCAGATGTTTAAAAAAAAAACGTCAAACTGTCAGCAAAGGAACGACAAAAACCATCAAAATTTAAGGGCAATAATTGGTAAGTGTCCAAACAACATATCATGCTTTGAATCTCTCGCTTCTAAAAAGTTGAAACTAAATTTTATAGAAACAATCAAAGATCTATCATAACACTCAATTTTCAAATATCAAAATAACGGAAAACATTTAAGAAATTGACGATATTTTAGACATAGAAAAGGCACATGAAAATATGACGGGTACATTTTTATATCTTAGCCCTACCTCCTTTTGAAATAAACATTAGTAAACTACATCTGTCTTTTATTCACCATTGCTACCATCGTAAATTATTGCGATTATAAATAGCGGTACCGTATCGCATTTTTCGCAATAATAAAAACATTGCAAAATTTCTGAATTTTCAGTAGTAAGTGACAAATATTTGTAATGTCCAAACCAAATAATCAAAACTAACATTTAATATCCTCAATGTTTATTGTTGTTCCGGTAAATAATATAGAACTGTGATGTAGGTAGATACGCAAAACTGGAAAACTGAAATCATACAATAATTTAAAATCGCATTTTGAAATCTTTGATATGAATAAACAGGATTTTTCTCAATATCGCAAAAATTCAAATCGCGTTTTAGTTTAAAATGACAAAATCACAATAATTTCTGAATTTACAGTAAATAAGGTTTAACAGAATCACTTGGCGTTACTAAAGAGATTACCCTAGATTGTTCTGACATCTGACAGTCTCTTTTTAGACTTGGTAGAATGATGTGTGATCCCCACAAGTCACCAAAAAAAGCCGTCGGATTTCACATTATTCTAGGACTACTGAAGAGGATGCAACAAAATTAGCATTGTATAACATTATCTTTTCCTTTAAGACTTTGATTTGAGCATCCGGTTGCTTTCCTTGTAAATTCGATGCTATACTTTCACTTTTACCTCGACATGTCTTTTCCTTATTGATTAATAAGATTTTAACATTTGTAAACTACTGTCGCACAAATGTATATCAAGGTAAGAAGGGGGAAAATGTAGAAGACAAAAGGGTGCGAGATATATAATAAAAGACATGTAACATTTTCAGATAAAGATATACTAACTTTTGAATGCTCAAATAAATAATGACTTCATTAACAGAGGTGTCCTCTTTAAGCAAAAACTCCTAAAACAAAATTGAAATCCTCGTTAAGCAAGTTTATGGTCACCATCACGAATAAATTGACGTATTACGATGTGTATATGTCTCAAGTCAACAAACATATCTTCACAGTCTGAAAATTATGCTTGCAAATTTATCGACAACATTCTATACCTTATTGTGTTAACATTCGTATGGCAGGTAATGTACACAAGCTATTTTCTTTTTGCAATTTATCATGTCTTACCCACTCTCCTACACACTTGAACGTTATAAATCCGAATAACAAATTAACATAAAAGTCATTTAATACAAATTTTGATTATTGCACCACTTTGAGCAGTATTTTGGGAATTAATGTTCACTTACTTTGTGAAGATTGATATTATTGTACGACATCACTGAATAGCATACAGCAAACTTAACACAACACACAACATATCAAGGTACAAACTCTGTGATATCAGAAACAAATCAGAAATCAATTATTATGGTTGCCGGGTTTTCTAGATTCTCATTTTTACCTCTTTTTATAACCAATAGAAACATAGCCCGTGTTTCAATTCTAAAAAGTTTTTTTAATATATATCTGTCATTCTAGCTTTGAAAACATACAAAGATTACGGCTTCAAAACAGACGTCTTGTGTTTTGCTGAAATATATGAGATTTCCTAAAATGCTAAAATCTGACAAAACTATAGAGAATGTATACTGATAGTCTATTTTAAGCATACACACATTTTGATAGTTCGTTTATGTTTTAATTTGGTGAAAACAGTGCATATATGAAAATACGTACAAAGACAACATATATATTATGCACCTGTTGATATTTCACGCCAACCCTATTCATAAGGGTAATACAAATAATTTGAAAATAAAATATTAAGAAGTAACATACAAAATAATGCTAAGATTCATCATAAAATCGAGTCTGAACATTTTGCTAAAAACTTAAAATTCATGATTTTTCAATTAATACTTTTTAATTACTGTCACGTTGTCCTGAAGTCTGAATCATGACCATACACACCTTGTTCGATGATAAGAAAGTGCAGGTCAGATATTTTTACGTTCTGGCTATAGTAAAAGAGGGAATAAAGATACCAGAGGGACAGTCAAACTCATAAATCGAAAATAAACTGTCAACGCCATATGGCTAAAAATGAAAAAGACAAACAGACAAACAATAGTACACAACATAGAAAACTAAAGAATAAGCAACTCGAACCCCATCAAATACTAGCGGTGATATCAGGTGCTCCGAAAGGGTAAGCAGATCCTGCTCCATATGTGGTATGTTGCTCATGTTATATTAAATCCGGTAAATAGTCTAATTCGGTAGGTCACATTCATGAAAGGGAATGGGATTATAGTTACGACGTAAGGAACCTATCCGATATCATCTGTGAAACAGATTACAGTTGTTCCAATTATGAATGTCATTTTATATTTGGATAATTGTATTGCATGAAAAGTGCATTTCAATTATCAGTACAGATTTTATAAAAATAAAACCCTTAGATATCTTTAAATTGAAAATAAGATATGCTCTCTTCACAAAGCCTGGCAGTATTTTTTCATAGGTATTAGCTAAAAATAGTTCTGGTATTTTAAATCTGCGCATTTCGAAAGCAAGATTGAAAACCCTTCTTGTTAGGAAGTAAAATACTCAAAAATACGTTAATTAGAAAATATGTTATCAGCCAGTAAACAATTAATAGTTGTAACGCAGCAATTTCTGCAAGCTCATAACACAAGCCATGAGCTAATTTTCAACAGTTTGGTGCAATAACATGAAAAAGTCAAGCACCAATTGTCCACTTTTCGCTATGTAATTACTCATTTCAATACTATTATTACTTCCACTTTATTAATATGAAATTGTACTGTTGACACTGGTTTTCAAGTGAACTTTCTTTGTGGTGCTACATAGGTGGAAGATTATGTTTGTTTTGAGTGCCTCGTTGTGACTTTTAGAGGAGACGAATACGACAATAAAACTCAAGTGCGTGTGGATATATTAGGCAATGAATTAGAATCATAACATAAACCTTCGTTTCTATTATCAGATTTCAGATTTATTAGAAAACAATCAGACATATTTACATGTGTAACATTAGTAATAGGTATTCCCACTCACTCTGCTCAGCTCATAAAATTGCCTATCACGGATATGTGACGTCAAAAACGATAACCCAGCCGAAATAATTTTGATCCGGACTTATTACTGACATAATTATAATTGAATCTACGTTGATAAATTTGACCTGGTGAAACGAAGAAAAACCCTTGTTTCTATCACGCACAATATACAATATATGCCCATTCGACGAAATCTTCTTATTGGAACTTAAAGCTGATTTTTGAAATATTCAATATTCAAACTCATGATAATCGTTACTTATCAAAGGCAAATTACAATTATTAGTGAAACGTAACGATCTGCACACTATGTATCAACTATAAAATTCAGGTCGCGTTGTTGTTTTCATAAAAACTTCAATGCATACACTAAGGTCTACTAAATACATCTTATATACAAGAATTTCACAATTATATTCAAAAAGAAAAAAGTTAATAACCGTTTATCTAGTTATTTTCATTGGTATAGCACTGGGTTGGTCCCACTGAGTGTGGTCTATTAGTTCCCGAGTTTATCATTGTCTCAGTAGTCCGTTTTCGGAATTGACATGATTTAAAAGAGAAACGTTTCCTGAATTGTCTGATTTTAAATTTCGAAATTTGAAAAAAAACTAAGGTTGCACCTTCATCAAGCAAAGCTGAAATTTTGCTATTATTTTTGGATCCTTTTTTGTCATATAGCTTTTTTCGTGTTTAAGTTCCTGTACAGCCTTGAAATTTATAGTGGCACCAAATCAATTGCAAACAAAAAAACAAACTTTCTGTTTACATTGAATATAAATTCATTCCAAATGACATTGATAAGTAGAGAATAGTGTCTAACAACTTTTAAGATCTAGTCAAATCGATAAAAAAAGAAAATACAATGAAAACTACATAAAAATAAATAAAAGAGAAGATACACAAACAGCAATAAACATTATTACATAAGTATATTCAAAAAATATCACTAAGTGTTAAAGCTGTGTTGGATTCATTACGGTAATGTATTAAACTTGCTTAACTTCTGACCTTGCACTTCCTCGAATAAGTAAGAGAAATGCTCAATCAACATTATGGTAAGACAAATACTTCATGTGTATTATGGTAAGACAAATACTTTGTGTATTAAGGTAAGAGCAACCCTTAAAGAAGATTGCAAAATTTACACCAATCACATAGTATTCAGACATTCCAAATGGTACTATTAATTAAAAATGCAATTTAAGCTCTTTAACCTTTCTTGAATTCATCTTCTAGTAGTCCTTAGTATTTGGTTCTGCCTTTCTTTCTAAACTCGTATTTATATATAACTACGTCTTTGAATGTATAGTTTATAAATTATGGACTTTTATCTAATCTAACACTCCATTGATCTAAGAATAGCAAGTTGGTGAGGTTTTTGTTGCTCTTTTATGTATCCATTTGAACATTTTTCAAATTGTGTAAATAAACAATTCTAGTTTTGAAATTCTTAGAATAGATAACCATAGAATAAATCTCCAAATACATTTCTCAAATTTCTCTTATCACGTAACAAATTGTATATTGTAATACTGTCTGGATCTATTCTTCATAAATCGAAAAAACATGTATTCAAAATGAGAGTTATTTTAAATTGTTCCTTATATCAAAAGTCTTAATTAAGGTTTTGTAGCATGTGTATGCTCTTCTTGATAAAATGAAGATGTATTTAATATATATTACGATCAATGAAGAGCTAAATGGGCTATGTCAGGGATTTAAGTCAAATTTGGAACAAAAAGTTCACACGTTGTACTCCAAAAAGTTGAAAAAATAGTTCATTTAAATGTTACACATATTAAAATATTATTGAAATTAAATCCTCCATATAATTCAAAATTTGTTTAGAATGTATAAAAAAATGTATTTAAAACTTATTTGTTATCCCAATAGCACAAATGCAATGTTGTTGATAAAGACATATTCATTCAAATGATGTGAAATGATAATAGAGGCATCGCCATCGACTTCGTCTTCTTTTTTGTGTGTGTAGAAAACATCAGTCAAATTGGTGTCTTTGTTTTTAAAATAACACAAAACGTCGAAATGAGTGCAACGTTGTTGAGTTATACAACAATTATAAAACCGAAAACGACTGGTTGATTAATAAAGAAAATGATGACCTTTGCTTATTTTATATCAATTAAAGAGAAAAGTATGTAATAAGAACATATCAATTAAAACAAGTGTTCATAGATTTAATGATATTAAATCAATTAAAGGATTTTACACCGATTTTGCAATCCCCTTCCACAGGATATCCAATCACCATGCTTTGTTAAAGTAAGCATAAAATAAACAAAAACAAAAAAGGCAAGTATTTATCTTCAGTATAACAGAATATCCAAGGGAAATCAATCCTTTTATAATAATCTAGCTTAGACAGATCCATAAATACTAGTTGTTAAGAGTTTCTATTAGATAAAAATAAGATTTAATCTAAACATTTGTATTGCTAAGGAAGAATTGATATTGATGTGCCTTCAATAGAATGATTTAGTCGATTATTATATCATGTGTTTGTCTAGATCAGTTAGTAATAAGCAGGTGATACATTGTCTGTGGCATATCAAGTGAAGACAGTTATGCAATAAACTGTGCGTACTTTTCGTATGTTTCCTATGCAAGGATTTTTCTTTGAAATGTATGTCCAAAATGCATATAAAGTCATTGTCAAAGACAATGTGAAATATATACTCCGTAAAATGATGTTATTCAGTTGTATAATGATCAATTTTCAGATAGCTTGCCAAAGATTTGCATACCATAGATGATACATCTTCATTGTGTTACAAACAGGAGCTCTTTTAAATTTCTACTCAACAAATTTATGTTACATTAATGATTGAGGACCTCGCTATGCAGTTTATTGTATAGAATGATGCTTGGTTTAAATCCTAAATCTAAATAGACCTTTAAAGGGGTAAATTGTATAGAACCAATATTAAATGGTACTAGCATTGGATATATTTTTGCCAATCAAACAGGCTACTGTAATTTAATAAAATGTACTTAAAACAAATACTGTGTGATCAGTTTGTACAACAGTGGTTTAGCAATATTGAAAACTCATCACGAGGACAATTTTACTCAATATCTAAAAAAGATTTTACTTTAGAAACATACCTTCTAAAATTTCCTGAGTATTGCAGGCTTTGGATCACACACTTAAGGTGTTCAAATCTGCGTCTGCCTATCGAAACATGCAGATGGCAAATTATCCCGAAGCATGATAGAATATATACTTTGTGTAGGAGTAATATTTGTGATGAGCTTCATTTGTTATTTAAATGTACTAATCAAAATATTGTTGTATTAAGGGAAAAGTTTCTTCCAAGCTACTGCACAGTGAATCCTATACCTAATTATAAAAAAATGGAAGGTCTTCTTTTAATATGTAATGTACAACTGTATAAACGACTTTCTGTTTTTAATCAAAAACATTGCTAATATGTTGAAAATGTTGAAAAACATATTTGTATATTATTGTTATTGCTATATCTATGTTATTGATACCACATGAGATCGTCATGTTTATGTAATGCCATTATGTAGACCTCATGTTACACATGTATCTGTGTCTGATTGTTCAAATAAAATCTTGAAATATTGAGTCTTGAATTACATGTGAATTTTTGACAACTTCTTACCATTTCCAATAGCTTTAATAATATCCTTGAAGTTGTCGTTCGTGTTGTTTATCATCTTACAGTTTTAACGCTGTGGTAGAATCGTTCTTAACTTAGATATGAAAGTCTTGACAAAATTCGGACCACCATTAAATTATTTCAGAGTTCCCGATTTTTACAAACCACGCACAAAGATCTATACTTTTGAGCCCAATTTTTATTCTAATCTGATTTAGAACACTTTTGCTTATTTTTTCTTAAGCTATGGATTTCAGTCAGAATGTATAACTATAAAGATGCTGATACTTGATCTTTGTAGCGAACTGAATTTTTCTATATAAGCTGCACAACATCTATTAAAAGTATAAGATTTTTTTTTTGTTCTAAGTTACCATCTATCGTATGAGACATATATATAGGGTCGAACAATGTTTTAAATACTTGATCATGGACAATCTAGCAAATAATTGAATTAGTATCCTATTTTTTAAAACTCGCATTCAAGTTTGAATACATGAACATATATTGCACTGAACATTTGTTTGGCATTGAACTTCACCGAAGTAGTTAAATTTAGAAACACTTGTTGAACAATTTTGTTAAGCTGAAAGCTAAAACCTTTAATGTCAATTTTAGTATTATTGTTTTGATTTTGTTGCTTTTTCATTGATGTTTGCCCATAATTGTAACATTTCATTAATTATCAAAATGCAAAGCAAAAATATCATCAAGTGCTTATAGGCATCACATCAAAATCTAACATCACTTTTCTTGGGCCGATAATACATTTGGTCCCTTCATAATCCCCTTCCAGAAAGGGAGTACGAATCAAACTGTCTAAAAGGGATTTAACAATCGAAATCCGGATGACAATATTTAAACGGGACTGATGTTCGAACAAACGAAATCCAATTACTAGGACTAGCAAACACAAGAAACTATTATAGGTTCCTCACGAATTCGAAGTCCTTCAAATGTTCATTCTTCAAATGAAATAAGCATATCCAGTTTTGTATTGCCAAACAGTTGAAGCTGATAATGATCCAAGTACGGTAAAAGCAAAAATGTAGTTGGCTGTCTATTGTTTTAACTGATAACGTTTAACCAATTAATGTTGGTGTTCGTAAACATGATGAGAATACAACATGATAAGTATAGAACTACTGTAATTATAATTAATGCTGGTAATATTACATTCTCTAAAGACGTTTTTTAAATGATGTATTGATGACATTTACGAATACGTTAATTAAAAAAGGACTAATTTTACAAGGATCGTTTATTATTCTACGATGTCTATAAACACCATCCCCGTAAAACAATCGCTGTCCACACATTCACACAATGCCCACATACACAGAAAAAAAAAAACAAAATATTCATTTCATCATTGGTGGAAAGTTGTCTCATTTGCAATCAAACTGTATTTTCTTACTTTTATAGTATAATGTATTGCAACTTTACAAAATCTCACAAATTCTATATGCTTATGTAACTAATTAAATTTCTTAGAAGATGCAAGGCATTTCATCATAATAATGGACAGATGGTTAAAGGTTGTTCATTGTAAATGCCAAGAATAGCAATATCAAATTTAAATCAAATTTATCACAAATATTCCTTTCTATATAGATATTGTGTATTCCTAGTATGTCGTAATTGTTTTGTCTGAGTGTAAAAAAAATATATTGGAATTTTATGCGACTGTCATATGGGTAAGAGGTTTAGCTAGCGATAAATTCAGGTTAAACCCACATTTTTCTACAAAAGACATTACATGTACCAAGTCAGAAATATGACAGTTGTTATCCATTCGTTTCAAGTGTTTGAGATTTTTTACCATTTGATTATGGACTTTCCGTTTTAAATTTTCCTCGGCGTTCGGTATTTTTGTGATTTTACTTTTTTCTAAGAAAAGGCTTGTCTTTCATTTTTGTTAATGCTTTGTATAAATGCACTTTTGTGCTTCTGTGCTACATATTTGTTTGTTTTTATAGTGATTGAGATTATAACACAGCGTTTACTGATTTAGCTCTATTTGTTACATTTTACCTTAGTATGCCAAATGCAAAGAAACTTGGATAATACTAAATAAAATTACAATTTTGCATGATATAGATCTCAAAGGTGTTTGTCCTCTAAACAGTAGTGATTTTATTCTCAATTATGATTAGGAGGTGTTATCATTAATAAACTTTGAACCAAGCATATACACAATAGGACCAAATTTGACTCATGTTTTTACGAATAGAGATTTGTATTGAAAAATATTACCTTGTAGATCAGAAGGACGAGATTGACTCATGTTTTAATATGGAACTTGTGACTGAATATTTAAGAGATTTAAAAAAAAATTGCAACCACTTGACGTTTTAGTTCAAGCACATAGTGTTTGTTCGTCACACTTTGTATGGTCATGACAGTTAACATAGGCATTACTTTGAGTAAGATAGATAACACAATGAACTAAAAGGGATTTAAGGGCATGTGAATTATGCTTTCCATGTGGTAGTTGTACATGCTGTTTTAATCCGTTTTTATAATCTGGAAACAGCGTGCTCACTTTTGACATCGTCAACGACTTGACTCGATGATAGAATCTCCAATTTTGAAGTAAAATCACTGAAAACATCTACACTAGACATTTAAATTCATCAAATTTCTCTCATGTAGGATGTTCACCGATAATTTGAGAAAAAAAGTTGTTTTTATATAAATTCAGTCAACATCAATTAACGACATTTAAACCTCATAAATCAATTAAGAAGATGCAAACCAATATTACAAACAAATACAGATTATTGCTTACACAAAATTATCTGGGAACTTCAACTGTTAATATAAATTTATGGTTCTATAATGATCATTTCACAGTTACAACAACATTGTAGTTTGTGTATCTATAGTAATGCAAGTATTGATTAGATAGAGTTAGTTGCACTACAGGACATCAAAATTTATGTTTGCGTTAAAAACAAAAATAATTAAACTACCATCCATCATATGAGACATAAGATAGAATAACTCTGAAGATCTATGGGAATAGGAAAATCAAGTAAAAAGGCATTACTTCAAACCTTATCGTAATCGATATAAAACTCGCATTAAAGTAAATTAAAATACATGAATTATATTGCCAAACATATGTAAATACGGCATTGAACCTTACCAAAGAGTGTAAAACATCTAGGTGCACCTATTGAATGCTGATACGTCGATGTTAACTTTTAGTACGATTAGGCATGTTTGTTTATTTTTTCCATTTGTTTTGGAGGAGTTATTTGATGGTTGATTGTTTTCTTAACTTTGTCTTTTGTTTTTGCATAAATATCAAATTAACATCATAGTTTTAAAAAAGCACAACGACTAATGCAACATGTGTAAAATAATCTGCTTACCCTGACTGGGCACCTGACATCACGCCGGTTTTTGTTGGTTTTCATGTTGCTCGGTCTTTAGTTTTCTATGTTGTGTAACTATTGTGTTTACTGTTAATAGTCTTTATGTCGTTTCCCTTTTTTCGCCATGGCATTGTCAGTTTTTTGCTTTCAACTTATGATTTTGATTTTCCCTTTTGTATCTTTCGCCTCTCAATAATAGTTAAGTCATTACCAAACGATATTCTTATATCGCTTCCGAGAAACATTAATACAAGTTAAAGCCCCGATTGATGGACACACAGTATTAACCTGAACAGAAACTAGATATCAAGCGAACTATTTAAGGGAATTAAAAATCAAAATATGCATGAAAGATACAGGAATACAATAAAGAAAAAGACCGCGTTCATTATCCCTGAACTAGTATACATTTGTTTAGGGACCAGCTGAAGGACACCTCAGGTTGCGGGAATTTCTCGCTGCATTTAAGACCTGTTTGTGACCTTCTGCTGTTGTCTGTTCTATGGTCGGGTTGTTGTCTCAATGACACATTCCCCACTTCCATTCTCAATTCCATTCCAATACTCGCATCAAAATGTAATATTCTTAAGCATTCAGTTTTTAGTATATTTAAAATGTCTATCTAGGTGAGAAGATCAGTGGAAAATCTAGAGAAAACAATCAAAAACTCATGCACTCTTTTTATGCGAAGTCCAGGAAATTAATAATAAATAATAATGGCGGGTTATTTCTAACAATGATATGTTTAAAAAAAAATAATTTGTAAAACGTTGTTATTAAAATTATACACGCATATTGTACAAGATGTTTTATGTTCAGTATTTATCGAGATATCGAGTATGCATTATATACTTGTAAAACTGAATCTAAACAAAAATAATCTTACCTAGCTTAACAGCATGAAAACTAGTAGACAAAAAATATCGATTTATGAGTTTCGAACAGCGGTATACTACTGTTGCCTCTATTTATCACCACTGGACCGGAATCTCTGCTGGTGGACAATCAGTCCCCGAGGATTCTACCAGTCCGGTAGCCTAACAGCATGAAAACTAATAGAACAAAAAATATCAATTTATGAGTTTCGAAATGACAATGGTAGCTAGTACACCTTAACTTCATATTAACATGACCAATGTGTTTTGCACCATTTATGTTATTAGTTAAACGAGAGAAAAAAAATGCAATGGCCGTGCTCCATTTTGAAATACAGAGTGGGCAGTTTAAAGATATTTAAATTTATGGAAATTCTGGATGGAGTTCGCCCTGTTTATCGTTTTTGCAGTATATTGTAAATCATTTTGTTGTTGATCAAGAACGAATGCGTTCTCAAAATAGTAAAATGTGCTTTTAAGGCGACACTTTTATACAAGTAACAAATAAATAAACAGAACTCTTTAACTTTTCACTGTTATTTGATCGTCTATTACCGTACTGGAAATTGGATAATTACGTATCGAAATATTCAATCTTCGTCTTGATCTGTCTTTCAATAGTTTGACATACACGTATTCTTTAATGATGCCTCAAAGAAAATATAAACAGAAAAAGATAGAAGGACATATAAATATATATACTAGTCAACAAAAGAAACGGTACACGACTTTTTTCAAATTAAAGATGAAGTTTTCCGTTTATAGTACCAATATTGAGGGTAGTAATACTTAATGGCCATGGAAATATAAATCCGTTTTAAAAAAAATATTTTGGTTGCTTTCATGACGTCATTTGGCGATTATTTTTTTTTTTAATTTACATAAAACGACTAAAACAGAACTTCCAATTAATGATGCCAACCTCTCATTTAAAGATAAAGACAATGTTTGCCATCAATTCTTTTTTAAAAAATCAAACAGTTTCTTCGTTTATTTGCAAAGCAAAGTTTGGCCCCACAAGAAATCGTTAAAATGTATACACTATCATCTGATTTACCATAGACAGTATGTGTTAAGTGAAATTTAAAAAACGGTAACAATCTTCAAACCAATCCGAAAGGTTCCAAATTTACAGTGTGTTGTTTTCATATCTAAAGCATTGATTTGAGACGAAAACGTTTTTTTTTTATTTTTTACATTTTTTGAAATATAAAAAAAAAACACTTTTCTTTTACTAAAATTTGAAGAAAAAAAAAACAATATTTCAACCCATTAGTTACAAGATGAACATAACTTAATTAGCATATTCAATATCTTTAAACAAATCTGAAAGTTCATTTAGAACTTATAAAATTGTGTGTCGATTTTTTATCCACCTTTCCGCAAAAAGGATTTGCACCCTTTGATCATTTACTAGGCATTTAGACACTTTCCGACAGGTTTTGATTTCATTTTCATATGTGCGTACATCGCAAATGAAAGCAAATGCAATTAAAATAGTATATCTCATTTTGTTTTATATTTAATATTTTTTGATAAATTTTATTCCAAAGTTGTGTATCGTTTCTTTTGTTGACTAGTATATATATAATTATCAGATTAGTCGGTAGATAAGTATTATCTGATCGATAGACGTATACTATCGACTGAAGCGATATATAATTAGATAATGTTAGATAACTGAATGAGTTGCAATAAACAACGGTTTAAGACATTACTTGATGATTGAAACCACTGATAACAATTGTGGTATGTCTAAATATAACTTTATAAGTATTCAGACAGACTTTTACATTATCATATTCACTAAAATACAATGTTTCTATATTGAATGATGAAGTGACAAGACTAACCCAGTGTATTTGAAAATTTAGATGTAAAAATATATATATTTTGCAAAATTGTCACATGCTATGTCACTCCGAAAAATAAATCATCCGAATTCTACAGTTTTTATTCACAAGATTTTTTATTCTTTTTTTTATCAACATGCAGGTAAATAAAGGCAATAGTAGTATACCGCTGTTCGAAACTCCTAAATCGATATTTTTTGTTCTACTAGTTTTCCTGCTGTTAGGCTACCGGACTGGTAGAATCCTCGGGGACAGATTCTCCACCAGCAGAGATTCCGGTCTGGTGGTGATAAATTATACAGGAATCTGATGTACAGTAGTTGTCGTTTGTTTATGTAATTTATACGTGTTTCTCGTGTCTCGTTTTTCATTTAATATAGATTAGACCGTTGTTTTTCCTGTTTGAATGGTTTTACACTAGTAATTTTGGGGCCCTTTATAGCTTGTTGTTCGGTGTGAGCCACGGCTCCGTGTTGAAGGCCGTACATTGACCTATAATGGTTTACTTTTTTTAAATTGTTATATGGATGGAGAGTTGTCTCATTGGCATTCACACCACATCTTCCTATATCTATTTGATCTATGATATAATGTAAATACAAAGTTAATGAAAAATCAGGGATGAATAATTAAAGTAAAAGTATTATACCACTGTGAAATGTTAAACAATTTCAGAAAGACCTCAACTTTGAAAAATATTACGTCATATTATACACAGGTAAGCATGTATTTGTAACGCGCATTGTTCACAAAAAAGAGGCCGAGGATACCATTCAAAATTTATAAGTCGAAAAGAAACGACAAATCCATGACAAAAAAGGAAAGACAAACAACCTTACTAAACTATCAAAAATCCAATTTACCAGAACAACTATTGTAAAAGTTTGAAGAATTCACAATTGATCAAGGTTGCCGCTAATGTGACTGGGTTGGTAAGTGCCTGTAACAGTAACATTTTCATCTGTAGTAAGATTGATAACAAAGACTTCTTTGCGGTTCATAATGCTAGTATCATACCTTGTTTTGAAAACAAACAACAGTTAAAATATATGCATTGTTGTTTGGTAAGATAAAATGTAGGCTAGATAGAAAGACGTTAATAGTGCTGGAATAGCGTGCTTTTACCTATGATGTGGAGAGCTGTGATAGATGGGGACCGCGACATAAATTTCACAAATTTTTCAAGTTTCAAATCAGAAAGAATTTTGAAAATATCAATGGTCGAAAATCGACAGTTATATCCACTTCTTGGTCGGTAATCTAGAAGCGTTTTCATATTTTTATAACCTATGAATTCGAATAAAAAGTATTAACCACACAAAAAAACGAACTCCATAAAAAATCTACAAGTTAATCGGTGAGAATACAAATTTATGTTTATAATGAATTAATTTAAAATGATATTTCCACAGTTACCACAATTGTGTGGTTTTGTCTATCTATACTTTAATGTTGATACCAAATTCAGTATTTCTGTAGTTGTAACACTTAATTTAAAATACATGTTCGTAAATTTAAAAATCATATAACTACCATCAACTATATAAAAACCTACGGTCGAACAACTTTAGAGATCTTTGATTATAAAAAATAAAAGCAAAAATACAAGAACATTATTGTAAAAGATATACAACTTGCATTAAAATAAGTATTTTAAACTTAAACTACAAGACATTATATTGTTTGACCCGTGTTTTTGAATTTGACCTTAAATAAAGGAGTTATATTAAGTAACACCAGGTGAACACTTTTGTACGTTTAAAGCCAAAATTGTTATGTTGATTAAATTGTTTTTGTGTTTTTCGTTGGTTTTTCACTAATATTCGTCCATACTTTTCTCATTTAATCATATTTAAAAAGAGCAACGAAATATATATAAACCAGCAAAAGCTTCGGCATATAACATCGCTTTTGTAAATTCAGAGTAAAATCACGTTTTATTGTACATTACGTTTACATGTCAAAGATCACATTATTCAAGAATAAGAATGTTTCTTAGAATTGTTTTCTCTTGCTATGTGTATTTACGGGTATGATAGCATTAACAATGCCAACTTTACTGTACCAGATGATTATTCGACAATAATTGCCTCTGTATTGGGGCGCGCGGCCGAATTATTCAAAAAATCATAACTTAATACAAACATTGAAATGCTGATCAAACATAAAAGGACCACAAGTATAGCCAATTTGGATAAGGAATGAAGATAGCATTGCTGCATCGACTGGATAGATGATATGTAAATTAAGAAATAATTCATGGAAGCCATAGATTGTTGGAAATGTACACATGGCCTGGGCCGTGATATTCGAATTTTAACGAATATCACGGCCCAGGCCATGTGTAAATTTCCAACAATCTGCATTGAATACTGAAGCAAGGGTTGGTTTGGTGTGTGTGTCGCTGTTCTTTTTTACTCCCTGTTTGATAAAGCTCAAATATCTTAATTAATCCGTAGCTAGCATGGGTTATTTCGTGAATAACCGCTAGAAAAAAAACTGTTTTCTTCTTCTAATTCTCAAACCCAACATTTGCCATTTTTAATTTACACGTTTTTTTCGTAAGCTTCCGTCAAATCCAAAGTTGAAGTTTCACAACTAAGGAGCCGCCATGTTGACTTGCTGAAATTAGTAAATATGCAAATAATGCAATTAAATAGAAAATAAAACAAAACCTACCTCAAAAATCAGTTTTAATACAATATCATACGAATTTCGATGGTTCTCGTAACAGAAAACTTTCAACTTTAGCGGTTTCATTTGTATGACGTCATGTTTTAAAATGACTTAAATGCGCCAAAAAAAAAAATAATAGACTTTCACGGAATTTTATTTTATTTTTATATTGTTGATTTCTCCGAGCTCTTGTGCATTACTGCTTTTTATTATGCATCCGAACAAGAATAACAGTTATTTTGTCTTTTTTTAATTGCACTTTTTAAAACAATAAAATCGGCAAAGGGTCCGCAAATAGGTTCCAATACATGTAGATTTACGTGGGAAGTATATTGTAACAGTCATTATTATGTATATCTCTTAGTCTGCGCTAAGTATAGATATATTGAGAATTTTACCACAGGGTTGTTTACAAAGCGAAAGAAGCACGTCATATTCGAATTAGTTGTAACTTAATCATATTTTAAGACAGTACATCATCTAAATACATTTGAAAATCTAAAGATAATATCTGCTTCATATGAATAAAATGAAGTGTTGCACAATAAGTGTCCATCGAACATTCAATCGTCCTCTTTAAATGTATGTCAATTGCAACTAACCCTAATACCTAATAAAAATTTTATCAAGTAATAACTATAACAATACTTGGTACTTTTGTTTGAATCTATGTGATTCCTGATAAGCAAATAATTTAGATTAAGTGTTAGAAAGATTCCGACAAAAGTTTTGAGACAAGGAAAATAATATATTTTTTTTCAGTTTTCAACTTAAAAAGTCTTAAAAAATAATTGTCATCAGAAAAATAATCAAATTATGGAGAGAGAAAAAAAACATGGCCAGTTTCTACAGTTCATATCATTACTGACAGATACCCTAGTACGCCAAATATATATAAAGTTAAAAGTGTTTAGTGAACATTCAAAACCTGTTTGAACCACTACTTCAAAGAAAGTATTTTGGAAAATCATAAATATAACATCACTGAAACATGCATTTTATCTGTTTGTGATTTATAATAATGTAAATTCAATTCGTGTAAGTTGCCAACTATTTCTATTTAGCATTAACAAAACTGTCTAAGTAGTATCTAACAACTAGTAATGTCTGAAATTATTTTTCGTTGCAACTCAATTAGTTAAATGCCATTAAATTCTTGATCGTTGAAGTTTTTGTTATATCTCTATTGATGAGATATATAAATTACAACTAACATATCTTATATAATCCTGGTACCTTTGATAACTATTTACACCACTGGGTCGATGCCACTGCTGGTGGACGTTTCGTCCCCGAAGGTATCACCAGCCCAGTAGTCAGCACTTCGGTGTTGACATGAATATCAATTATATGGTAATTTTTTATAAATTTCCTGTTACAAAACTTTTAATTTTTCGAAAAACTAAAGATTTTCTTATCCCAGGAATAGCTTACCTTGGTCGTATTTGGCACAACTTTTTGGCATTTTGGATCCTCATTGCTCTTGTACTTGTTTGGGTTTATAACTATTTTGATATGAGCGTCACTGATGAGTCTTATGTAGACGAAACGCGCGTCTGGCGTAGAAAATTATAATCCTGGTGCCTTTTATAACTATATATCTTCTCGTCCTTTTCCCCCTATCATTTATAGAATATTTATTAATAAAGAGGGCAAATGTATGACAAAACGACAATGCAAAGTGACAATAATAGTGAGGGTACTTGAACTTTCTACTTTGACATGACAACTAAGAA
>NW_027468129.1:0-42279 GCF_965363235.1 Mytilus galloprovincialis
CTACGTAACTGGAAGTGACTGTTGGTAAAAACTATTATCATATATGTATGCATAGGTGGTATAGGAACACAACGAGGTATAATATGGCCAATAGGAATCTAGTCTGTAAAATCTAGGTCACCGTTTTGTCAAAAATCCATAAAAACGGACATTTAGGCAGACCTGACTTGACAATAATAATTCCCAAGCAAGACACTGAAGTCCAATATACTCCCAGCTAGCATGAATGGACTACTGTAACTATAGGGTAATACTTGAATGACAAAAAAACACAGTCGTGTCAGTGTTCACCTCTCAAGGTCGTTATGAAATCGGAAAATAGACGGAAAATTACCATTTTTCACTGGGGGTGGGTTCAAACCCACGAGAAAATATTCCACCTCCCACCCCACCCCCCACCCATGCCATCCGCCCCCAAATCCCAATAAGTAGTTTAATAGATGAGCATCAGTTACAGCATCAGGAGTTTACTCATTTGCATATAATTTGCATATGTTTGCAAATTTTCGAAAATGCCGGATTTTCCAAAAATGTCTTGGGGGCGAATGAGTTAAAGTAAAAATATTTTTTTCACGATTTTCAACCTCTGAAGAGTGTTTTGGTCAGTTTTACACTCCAAAACGACCCTCAAACCAACAGAAGCCAAATTAAAAAATTTCGATCAAATAGTTTAACCCTTTAACCCCCAATCCCGCCTGTAGGCGTGATGGCGACAACCATTCTTTGATGGCCCGTATGACCCTCCATACTTTTTTTGAACTGCCCCAGCTGAACTGTCTTGACAGCAGGGACTTCAACCAAGCAGTTCATGGTCCATCAACTCTTCTCAGATATCTGTTCATGAAAATATGGCACTTTGAAAGCCGTTTAAGAATTCAAAATCGGAAAAACATGAAAAGTAGCCAAAATCCGGTGGGGGTGGGCATCTTTTGATGGCCACTACGTAACTGGAAGTGACTGTTGGTAAAAACTATTATCATATATGTATGCATAGGTGGTATAGGAACACAACGAGGTATAATATGGCCAATAGGAATCTAGTCTGTAAAATCTAGGTCACCGTTTTGTCAAAAATCCATAAAAACGGACATTTAGGCAGACCTGACTTGACAATAATAATTCCCAAGCAAGACACTGAAGTCCAATATACTCCCAGCTAGCATGAATGGACTACTGTAACTATAGGGTAATACTTGAATGACAAAAAAACACAGTCGTGTCAGTGTTCACCTCTCAAGGTCGTTATGAAATCGGAAAATAGACGGAAAATTACCATTTTTCACTGGGGGTGGGTTCAAACCCACGAGAAAATATTCCACCTCCCACCCCACCCCCCACCCATGCCATCCGCCCCCAAATCCCAATAAGTAGTTTAATAGATGAGCATCAGTTACAGCATCAGGAGTTTACTCATTTGCATATAATTTGCATATGTTTGCAAATTTTCGAAAATGCCGGATTTTCCAAAAATGTCTTGGGGGCGAATGAGTTAAAGTAAAAATATTTTTTTCACGATTTTCAACCTCTGAAGAGTGTTTTGGTCAGTTTTACACTCCAAAACGACCCTCAAACCCAACAGAAGCCAAATTAAAAAATTTCGATCAAATAGTTTAACCCTTTAACCCCCAATCCCGCCTGTAGGCGTGATGGCGACAACCATTCTTTGATGGCCCGTATGACCCTCCATACTTTTTTTGAACTGCCCCAGCTGAACTGTCTTGACAGCAGGGACTTCAACCAAGCAGTTCATGGTCCATCAACTCTTCTCAGATATCTGTTCATGAAAATATGGCACTTTGAAAGCCGTTTAAGAATTCAAAATCGGAAAAACATGAAAAGTAGCCAAAATCCGGTGGGGGTGGGCATCTTTTGATGGCCACTACGTAACTGGAAGTGACTGTTGGTAAAAACTATTATCATATATGTATGCATAGGTGGTATAGGAACACAACGAGGTATAATATGGCCAATAGGAATCTAGTCTGTAAAATCTAGGTCACCGTTTTGTCAAAAATCCATAAAAACGGACATTTAGGCAGACCTGACTTGACAATAATAATTCCCAAGCAAGACACTGAAGTCCAATATACTCCCAGCTAGCATGAATGGACTACTGTAACTATAGGGTAATACTTGAATGACAAAAAAACACAGTCGTGTCAGTGTTCACCTCTCAAGGTCGTTATGAAATCGGAAAATAGACGGAAAATTACCATTTTTCACTGGGGGTGGGTTCAAACCCACGAGAAAATATTCCACCTCCCACCCCACCCCCCACCCATGCCATCCGCCCCCAAATCCCAATAAGTAGTTTAATAGATGAGCATCAGTTACAGCATCAGGAGTTTACTCATTTGCATATAATTTGCATATGTTTGCAAATTTTCGAAAATGCCGGATTTTCCAAAAATGTCTTGGGGGCGAATGAGTTAAAGTAAAAATATTTTTTTCACGATTTTCAACCTCTGAAGAGTGTTTTGGTCAGTTTTACACTCCAAAACGACCCTCAAACCCAACAGAAGCCAAATTAAAAAATTTCGATCAAATAGTTTAACCCTTTAACCCCCAATCCCGCCTGTAGGCGTGATGGCGACAACCATTCTTTGATGGCCCGTATGACCCTCCATACTTTTTTTGAACTGCCCCAGCTGAACTGTCTTGACAGCAGGGACTTCAACCAAGCAGTTCATGGTCCATCAACTCTTCTCAGATATCTGTTCATGAAAATATGGCACTTTGAAAGCCGTTTAAGAATTCAAAATCGGAAAAACATGAAAAGTAGCCAAAATCCGGTGGGGGTGGGCATCTTTTGATGGCCACTACGTAACTGGAAGTGACTGTTGGTAAAAACTATTATCATATATGTATGCATAGGTGGTATAGGAACACAACGAGGTATAATATGGCCAATAGGAATCTAGTCTGTAAAATCTAGGTCACCGTTTTGTCAAAAATCCATAAAAACGGACATTTAGGCAGACCTGACTTGACAATAATAATTCCCAAGCAAGACACTGAAGTCCAATATACTCCCAGCTAGCATGAATGGACTACTGTAACTATAGGGTAATACTTGAATGACAAAAAAACACAGTCGTGTCAGTGTTCACCTCTCAAGGTCGTTATGAAATCGGAAAATAGACGGAAAATTACCATTTTTCACTGGGGGTGGGTTCAAACCCACGAGAAAATATTCCACCTCCCACCCCACCCCCCACCCATGCCATCCGCCCCCAAATCCCAATAAGTAGTTTAATAGATGAGCATCAGTTACAGCATCAGGAGTTTACTCATTTGCATATAATTTGCATATGTTTGCAAATTTTCGAAAATGCCGGATTTTCCAAAAATGTCTTGGGGGCGAATGAGTTAAAGTAAAAATATTTTTTTCACGATTTTCAACCTCTGAAGAGTGTTTTGGTCAGTTTTACACTCCAAAACGACCCTCAAACCCAACAGAAGCCAAATTAAAAAATTTCGATCAAATAGTTTAACCCTTTAACCCCAATCCCGCCTGTAGGCGTGATGGCGACAACCATTCTTTGATGGCCCGTATGACCCTCCATACTTTTTTTGAACTGCCCCAGCTGAACTGTCTTGACAGCAGGGACTTCAACCAAGCAGTTCATGGTCCATCAACTCTTCTCAGATATCTGTTCATGAAAATATGGCACTTTGAAAGCCGTTTAAGAATTCAAAATCGGAAAAACATGAAAAGTAGCCAAAATCCGGTGGGGGTGGGCATCTTTTGATGGCCACTACGTAACTGGAAGTGACTGTTGGTAAAAACTATTATCATATATGTATGCATAGGTGGTATAGGAACACAACGAGGTATAATATGGCCAATAGGAATCTAGTCTGTAAAATCTAGGTCACCGTTTTGTCAAAAATCCATAAAAACGGACATTTAGGCAGACCTGACTTGACAATAATAATTCCCAAGCAAGACACTGAAGTCCAATATACTCCCAGCTAGCATGAATGGACTACTGTAACTATAGGGTAATACTTGAATGACAAAAAAACACAGTCGTGTCAGTGTTCACCTCTCAAGGTCGTTATGAAATCGGAAAATAGACGGAAAATTACCATTTTTCACTGGGGGTGGGTTCAAACCCACGAGAAAATATTCCACCTCCCACCCCACCCCCCACCCATGCCATCCGCCCCCAAATCCCAATAAGTAGTTTAATAGATGAGCATCAGTTACAGCATCAGGAGTTTACTCATTTGCATATAATTTGCATATGTTTGCAAATTTTCGAAAATGCCGGATTTTCCAAAAATGTCTTGGGGGCGAATGAGTTAAAGTAAAAATATTTTTTTCACGATTTTCAACCTCTGAAGAGTGTTTTGGTCAGTTTTACACTCCAAAACGACCCTCAAACCCAACAGAAGCCAAATTAAAAAATTTCGATCAAATAGTTTAACCCTTTAACCCCCAATCCCGCCTGTAGGCGTGATGGCGACAACCATTCTTTGATGGCCCGTATGACCCTCCATACTTTTTTTGAACTGCCCCAGCTGAACTGTCTTGACAGCAGGGACTTCAACCAAGCAGTTCATGGTCCATCAACTCTTCTCAGATATCTGTTCATGAAAATATGGCACTTTGAAAGCCGTTTAAGAATTCAAAATCGGAAAAACATGAAAAGTAGCCAAAATCCGGTGGGGGTGGGCATCTTTTGATGGCCACTACGTAACTGGAAGTGACTGTTGGTAAAAACTATTATCATATATGTATGCATAGGTGGTATAGGAACACAACGAGGTATAATATGGCCAATAGGAATCTAGTCTGTAAAATCTAGGTCACCGTTTTGTCAAAAATCCATAAAAACGGACATTTAGGCAGACCTGACTTGACAATAATAATTCCCAAGCAAGACACTGAAGTCCAATATACTCCCAGCTAGCATGAATGGACTACTGTAACTATAGGGTAATACTTGAATGACAAAAAAACACAGTCGTGTCAGTGTTCACCTCTCAAGGTCGTTATGAAATCGGAAAATAGACGGAAAATTACCATTTTTCACTGGGGGTGGGTTCAAACCCACGAGAAAATATTCCACCTCCCACCCCACCCCCCACCCATGCCATCCGCCCCCAAATCCCAATAAGTAGTTTAATAGATGAGCATCAGTTACAGCATCAGGAGTTTACTCATTTGCATATAATTTGCATATGTTTGCAAATTTTCGAAAATGCCGGATTTTCCAAAAATGTCTTGGGGGCGAATGAGTTAAAGTAAAAATATTTTTTTCACGATTTTCAACCTCTGAAGAGTGTTTTGGTCAGTTTTACACTCCAAAACGACCCTCAAACCCAACAGAAGCCAAATTAAAAAATTTCGATCAAATAGTTTAACCCTTTAACCCCCAATCCCGCCTGTAGGCGTGATGGCGACAACCATTCTTTGATGGCCCGTATGACCCTCCATACTTTTTTTGAACTGCCCCAGCTGAACTGTCTTGACAGCAGGGACTTCAACCAAGCAGTTCATGGTCCATCAACTCTTCTCAGATATCTGTTCATGAAAATATGGCACTTTGAAAGCCGTTTAAGAATTCAAAATCGGAAAAACATGAAAAGTAGCCAAAATCCGGTGGGGGTGGGCATCTTTTGATGGCCACTACGTAACTGGAAGTGACTGTTGGTAAAAACTATTATCATATATGTATGCATAGGTGGTATAGGAACACAACGAGGTATAATATGGCCAATAGGAATCTAGTCTGTAAAATCTAGGTCACCGTTTTGTCAAAAATCCATAAAAACGGACATTTAGGCAGACCTGACTTGACAATAATAATTCCCAAGCAAGACACTGAAGTCCAATATACTCCCAGCTAGCATGAATGGACTACTGTAACTATAGGGTAATACTTGAATGACAAAAAAACACAGTCGTGTCAGTGTTCACCTCTCAAGGTCGTTATGAAATCGGAAAATAGACGGAAAATTACCATTTTTCACTGGGGGTGGGTTCAAACCCACGAGAAAATATTCCACCTCCCACCCCACCCCCCACCCATGCCATCCGCCCCCAAATCCCAATAAGTAGTTTAATAGATGAGCATCAGTTACAGCATCAGGAGTTTACTCATTTGCATATAATTTGCATATGTTTGCAAATTTTCGAAAATGCCGGATTTTCCAAAAATGTCTTGGGGGCGAATGAGTTAAAGTAAAAATATTTTTTTTCACGATTTTCAACCTCTGAAGAGTGTTTTGGTCAGTTTTACACTCCAAAACGACCCTCAAACCCAACAGAAGCCAAATTAAAAAATTTCGATCAAATAGTTTAACCCTTTAACCCCCAATCCCGCCTGTAGGCGTGATGGCGACAACCATTCTTTGATGGCCCGTATGACCCTCCATACTTTTTTTGAACTGCCCCAGCTGAACTGTCTTGACAGCAGGGACTTCAACCAAGCAGTTCATGGTCCATCAACTCTTCTCAGATATCTGTTCATGAAAATATGGCACTTTGAAAGCCGTTTAAGAATTCAAAATCGGAAAAACATGAAAAGTAGCCAAAATCCGGTGGGGGTGGGCATCTTTTGATGGCCACTACGTAACTGGAAGTGACTGTTGGTAAAAACTATTATCATATATGTATGCATAGGTGGTATAGGAACACAACGAGGTATAATATGGCCAATAGGAATCTAGTCTGTAAAATCTAGGTCACCGTTTTGTCAAAAATCCATAAAAACGGACATTTAGGCAGACCTGACTTGACAATAATAATTCCCAAGCAAGACACTGAAGTCCAATATACTCCCAGCTAGCATGAATGGACTACTGTAACTATAGGGTAATACTTGAATGACAAAAAACACAGTCGTGTCAGTGTTCACCTCTCAAGGTCGTTATGAAATCGGAAAATAGACGGAAAATTACCATTTTTCACTGGGGGTGGGTTCAAACCCACGAGAAAATATTCCACCTCCCACCCCACCCCCCACCCATGCCATCCGCCCCCAAATCCCAATAAGTAGTTTAATAGATGAGCATCAGTTACAGCATCAGGAGTTTACTCATTTGCATATAATTTGCATATGTTTGCAAATTTTCGAAAATGCCGGATTTTCCAAAAATGTCTTGGGGGCGAATGAGTTAAAGTAAAAATATTTTTTTCACGATTTTCAACCTCTGAAGAGTGTTTTGGTCAGTTTTACACTCCAAAACGACCCTCAAACCCAACAGAAGCCAAATTAAAAAATTTCGATCAAATAGTTTAACCCTTTAACCCCCAATCCCGCCTGTAGGCGTGATGGCGACAACCATTCTTTGATGGCCCGTATGACCCTCCATACTTTTTTTGAACTGCCCCAGCTGAACTGTCTTGACAGCAGGGACTTCAACCAAGCAGTTCATGGTCCATCAACTCTTCTCAGATATCTGTTCATGAAAATATGGCACTTTGAAAGCCGTTTAAGAATTCAAAATCGGAAAAACATGAAAAGTAGCCAAAATCCGGTGGGGGTGGGCATCTTTTGATGGCCACTACGTAACTGGAAGTGACTGTTGGTAAAAACTATTATCATATATGTATGCATAGGTGGTATAGGAACACAACGAGGTATAATATGGCCAATAGGAATCTAGTCTGTAAAATCTAGGTCACCGTTTTGTCAAAAATCCATAAAAACGGACATTTAGGCAGACCTGACTTGACAATAATAATTCCCAAGCAAGACACTGAAGTCCAATATACTCCCAGCTAGCATGAATGGACTACTGTAACTATAGGGTAATACTTGAATGACAAAAAAACACAGTCGTGTCAGTGTTCACCTCTCAAGGTCGTTATGAAATCGGAAAATAGACGGAAAATTACCATTTTTCACTGGGGGTGGGTTCAAACCCACGAGAAAATATTCCACCTCCCACCCCACCCCCCACCCATGCCATCCGCCCCCAAATCCCAATAAGTAGTTTAATAGATGAGCATCAGTTACAGCATCAGGAGTTTACTCATTTGCATATAATTTGCATATGTTTGCAAATTTTCGAAAATGCCGGATTTTCCAAAAATGTCTTGGGGGCGAATGAGTTAAAGTAAAAATATTTTTTTCACGATTTTCAACCTCTGAAGAGTGTTTTGGTCAGTTTTACACTCCAAAACGACCCTCAAACCCAACAGAAGCCAAATTAAAAAATTTCGATCAAATAGTTTAACCCTTTAACCCCCAATCCCGCCTGTAGGCGTGATGGCGACAACCATTCTTTGATGGCCCGTATGACCCTCCATACTTTTTTTGAACTGCCCCAGCTGAACTGTCTTGACAGCAGGGACTTCAACCAAGCAGTTCATGGTCCATCAACTCTTCTCAGATATCTGTTCATGAAAATATGGCACTTTGAAAGCCGTTTAAGAATTCAAAATCGGAAAAACATGAAAAGTAGCCAAAATCCGGTGGGGGTGGGCATCTTTTGATGGCCACTACGTAACTGGAAGTGACTGTTGGTAAAAACTATTATCATATATGTATGCATAGGTGGTATAGGAACACAACGAGGTATAATATGGCCAATAGGAATCTAGTCTGTAAAATCTAGGTCACCGTTTTGTCAAAAATCCATAAAAACGGACATTTAGGCAGACCTGACTTGACAATAATAATTCCCAAGCAAGACACTGAAGTCCAATATACTCCCAGCTAGCATGAATGGACTACTGTAACTATAGGGTAATACTTGAATGACAAAAAAACACAGTCGTGTCAGTGTTCACCTCTCAAGGTCGTTATGAAATCGGAAAATAGACGGAAAATTACCATTTTTCACTGGGGGTGGGTTCAAACCCACGAGAAAATATTCCACCTCCCACCCCACCCCCCACCCATGCCATCCGCCCCCAAATCCCAATAAGTAGTTTAATAGATGAGCATCAGTTACAGCATCAGGAGTTTACTCATTTGCATATAATTTGCATATGTTTGCAAATTTTCGAAAATGCCGGATTTTCCAAAAATGTCTTGGGGGCGAATGAGTTAAAGTAAAAATATTTTTTTCACGATTTTCAACCTCTGAAGAGTGTTTTGGTCAGTTTTACACTCCAAAACGACCCTCAAACCCAACAGAAGCCAAATTAAAAAATTTCGATCAAATAGTTTAACCCTTTAACCCCCAATCCCGCCTGTAGGCGTGATGGCGACAACCATTCTTTGATGGCCCGTATGACCCTCCATACTTTTTTTGAACTGCCCCAGCTGAACTGTCTTGACAGCAGGGACTTCAACCAAGCAGTTCATGGTCCATCAACTCTTCTCAGATATCTGTTCATGAAAATATGGCACTTTGAAAGCCGTTTAAGAATTCAAAATCGGAAAAACATGAAAAGTAGCCAAAATCCGGTGGGGGTGGGCATCTTTTGATGGCCACTACGTAACTGGAAGTGACTGTTGGTAAAAACTATTATCTTATATGTATGCATAGGTGGTATAGGAACACAACGAGGTATAATATGGCCAATAGGAATCTAGTCTGTAAAATCTAGGTCACCGTTTTGTCAAAAATCCATAAAAACGGACATTTAGGCAGACCTGACTTGACAATAATAATTCCCAAGCAAGACACTGAAGTCCAATATACTCCCAGCTAGCATGAATGGACTACTGTAACTATAGGGTAATACTTGAATGACAAAAAAACACAGTCGTGTCAGTGTTCACCTCTCAAGGTCGTTATGAAATCGGAAAATAGACGGAAAATTACCATTTTTCACTGGGGGTGGGTTCAAACCCACGAGAAAATATTCCACCTCCCACCCCACCCCCCACCCATGCCATCCGCCCCCAAATCCCAATAAGTAGTTTAATAGATGAGCATCAGTTACAGCATCAGGAGTTTACTCATTTGCATATAATTTGCATATGTTTGCAAATTTTCGAAAATGCCGGATTTTCCAAAAATGTCTTGGGGGCGAATGAGTTAAAGTAAAAATATTTTTTTCACGATTTTCAACCTCTGAAGAGTGTTTTGGTCAGTTTTACACTCCAAAACGACCCTCAAACCCAACAGAAGCCAAATTAAAAAATTTCGATCAAATAGTTTAACCCTTTAACCCCCAATCCCGCCTGTAGGCGTGATGGCGACAACCATTCTTTGATGGCCCGTATGACCCTCCATACTTTTTTTGAACTGCCCCAGCTGAACTGTCTTGACAGCAGGGACTTCAACCAAGCAGTTCATGGTCCATCAACTCTTCTCAGATATCTGTTCATGAAAATATGGCACTTTGAAAGCCGTTTAAGAATTCAAAATCGGAAAAACATGAAAAGTAGCCAAATCCCGGTGGGGTGGGCATCTTTTGATGGCCACTACGTAACTGGAAGTGACTGTTGGTAAAAACTATTATCATATATGTATGCATAGGTGGTATAGGAACACAACGAGGTATAATATGGCCAATAGGAATCTAGTCTGTAAAATCTAGGTCACCGTTTTGTCAAAAATCCATAAAAACGGACATTTAGGCAGACCTGACTTGACAATAATAATTCCCAAGCAAGACACTGAAGTCCAATATACTCCCAGCTAGCATGAATGGACTACTGTAACTATAGGGTAATACTTGAATGACAAAAAAACACAGTCGTGTCAGTGTTCACCTCTCAAGGTCGTTATGAAATCGGAAAATAGACGGAAAATTACCATTTTTCACTGGGGGTGGGTTCAAACCCACGAGAAAATATTCCACCTCCCACCCCACCCCCCACCCATGCCATCCGCCCCCAAATCCCAATAAGTAGTTTAATAGATGAGCATCAGTTACAGCATCAGGAGTTTACTCATTTGCATATAATTTGCATATGTTTGCAAATTTTCGAAAATGCCGGATTTTCCAAAAATGTCTTGGGGGCGAATGAGTTAAAGTAAAAATATTTTTTTCACGATTTTCAACCTCTGAAGAGTGTTTTGGTCAGTTTTACACTCCAAAACGACCCTCAAACCCAACAGAAGCCAAATTAAAAAATTTCGATCAAATAGTTTAACCCTTTAACCCCCAATCCCGCCTGTAGGCGTGATGGCGACAACCATTCTTTGATGGCCCGTATGACCCTCCATACTTTTTTTGAACTGCCCCAGCTGAACTGTCTTGACAGCAGGGACTTCAACCAAGCAGTTCATGGTCCATCAACTCTTCTCAGATATCTGTTCATGAAAATATGGCACTTTGAAAGCCGTTTAAGAATTCAAAATCGGAAAAACATGAAAAGTAGCCAAAATCCGGTGGGGGTGGGCATCTTTTGATGGCCACTACGTAACTGGAAGTGACTGTTGGTAAAAACTATTATCATATATGTATGCATAGGTGGTATAGGAACACAACGAGGTATAATATGGCCAATAGGAATCTAGTCTGTAAAATCTAGGTCACCGTTTTGTCAAAAATCCATAAAAACGGACATTTAGGCAGACCTGACTTGACAATAATAATTCCCAAGCAAGACACTGAAGTCCAATATACTCCCAGCTAGCATGAATGGACTACTGTAACTATAGGGTAATACTTGAATGACAAAAAAACACAGTCGTGTCAGTGTTCACCTCTCAAGGTCGTTATGAAATCGGAAAATAGACGGAAAATTACCATTTTTCACTGGGGGTGGGTTCAAACCCACGAGAAAATATTCCACCTCCCACCCCACCCCCCACCCATGCCATCCGCCCCCAAATCCCAATAAGTAGTTTAATAGATGAGCATCAGTTACAGCATCAGGAGTTTACTCATTTGCATATAATTTGCATATGTTTGCAAATTTTCGAAAATGCCGGATTTTCCAAAAATGTCTTGGGGGCGAATGAGTTAAAGTAAAAATATTTTTTTCACGATTTTTCAACCTCTGAAGAGTGTTTTGGTCAGTTTTACACTCCAAAACGACCCTCAAACCCAACAGAAGCCAAATTAAAAAATTTCGATCAATAGTTTAACCCTTTAACCCCCAATCCCGCCTGTAGGCGTGATGGCGACAACCATTCTTTGATGGCCCGTATGACCCTCCATACTTTTTTTGAACTGCCCCAGCTGAACTGTCTTGACAGCAGGGACTTCAACCAAGCAGTTCATGGTCCATCAACTCTTCTCAGATATCTGTTCATGAAAATATGGCACTTTGAAAGCCGTTTAAGAATTCAAAATCGGAAAAACATGAAAAGTAGCCAAAATCCGGTGGGGGTGGGCATCTTTTGATGGCCACTACGTAACTGGAAGTGACTGTTGGTAAAAACTATTATCATATATGTATGCATAGGTGGTATAGGAACACAACGAGGTATAATATGGCCAATAGGAATCTAGTCTGTAAAATCTAGGTCACCGTTTTGTCAAAAATCCATAAAAACGGACATTTAGGCAGACCTGACTTGACAATAATAATTCCCAAGCAAGACACTGAAGTCCAATATACTCCCAGCTAGCATGAATGGACTACTGTAACTATAGGGTAATACTTGAATGACAAAAAAACACAGTCGTGTCAGTGTTCACCTCTCAAGGTCGTTATGAAATCGGAAAATAGACGGAAAATTACCATTTTTCACTGGGGGTGGGTTCAAACCCACGAGAAAATATTCCACCTCCCACCCCACCCCCCACCCATGCCATCCGCCCCCAAATCCCAATAAGTAGTTTAATAGATGAGCATCAGTTACAGCATCAGGAGTTTACTCATTTGCATATAATTTGCATATGTTTGCAAATTTTCGAAAATGCCGGATTTTCCAAAAATGTCTTGGGGGCGAATGAGTTAAAGTAAAAATATTTTTTTCACGATTTTCAACCTCTGAAGAGTGTTTTGGTCAGTTTTACACTCCAAAACGACCCTCAAACCCAACAGAAGCCAAATTAAAAAATTTCGATCAAATAGTTTAACCCTTTAACCCCCAATCCCGCCTGTAGGCGTGATGGCGACAACCATTCTTTGATGGCCCGTATGACCCTCCATACTTTTTTTGAACTGCCCCAGCTGAACTGTCTTGACAGCAGGGACTTCAACCAAGCAGTTCATGGTCCATCAACTCTTCTCAGATATCTGTTCATGAAAATATGGCACTTTGAAAGCCGTTTAAGAATTCAAAATCGGAAAAACATGAAAAGTAGCCAAAATCCGGTGGGGGTGGGCATCTTTTGATGGCCACTACGTAACTGGAAGTGACTGTTGGTAAAAACTATTATCATATATGTATGCATAGGTGGTATAGGAACACAACGAGGTATAATATGGCCAATAGGAATCTAGTCTGTAAAATCTAGGTCACCGTTTTGTCAAAAATCCATAAAAACGGACATTTAGGCAGACCTGACTTGACAATAATAATTCCCAAGCAAGACACTGAAGTCCAATATACTCCCAGCTAGCATGAATGGACTACTGTAACTATAGGGTAATACTTGAATGACAAAAAAACACAGTCGTGTCAGTGTTCACCTCTCAAGGTCGTTATGAAATCGGAAAATAGACGGAAAATTACCATTTTTCACTGGGGGTGGGTTCAAACCCACGAGAAAATATTCCACCTCCCACCCCACCCCCCACCCATGCCATCCGCCCCCAAATCCCAATAAGTAGTTTAATAGATGAGCATCAGTTACAGCATCAGGAGTTTACTCATTTGCATATAATTTGCATATGTTTGCAAATTTTCGAAAATGCCGGATTTTCCAAAAATGTCTTGGGGGCGAATGAGTTAAAGTAAAAATATTTTTTTCACGATTTTCAACCTCTGAAGAGTGTTTTGGTCAGTTTTACACTCCAAAACGACCCTCAAACCCAACAGAAGCCAAATTAAAAAATTTCGATCAAATAGTTTAACCCTTTAACCCCCAATCCCGCCTGTAGGCGTGATGGCGACAACCATTCTTTGATGGCCCGTATGACCCTCCATACTTTTTTTGAACTGCCCCAGCTGAACTGTCTTGACAGCAGGGACTTCAACCAAGCAGTTCATGGTCCATCAACTCTTCTCAGATATCTGTTCATGAAAATATGGCACTTTGAAAGCCGTTTAAGAATTCAAAATCGGAAAAACATGAAAAGTAGCCAAAATCCGGTGGGGGTGGGCATCTTTTGATGGCCACTACGTAACTGGAAGTGACTGTTGGTAAAAACTATTATCATATATGTATGCATAGGTGGTATAGGAACACAACGAGGTATAATATGGCCAATAGGAATCTAGTCTGTAAAATCTAGGTCACCGTTTTGTCAAAAATCCATAAAAACGGACATTTAGGCAGACCTGACTTGACAATAATAATTCCCAAGCAAGACACTGAAGTCCAATATACTCCCAGCTAGCATGAATGGACTACTGTAACTATAGGGTAATACTTGAATGACAAAAAAACACAGTCGTGTCAGTGTTCACCTCTCAAGGTCGTTATGAAATCGGAAAATAGACGGAAAATTACCATTTTTCACTGGGGGTGGGTTCAAACCCACGAGAAAATATTCCACCTCCCACCCCACCCCCCACCCATGCCATCCGCCCCCAAATCCCAATAAGTAGTTTAATAGATGAGCATCAGTTACAGCATCAGGAGTTTACTCATTTGCATATAATTTGCATATGTTTGCAAATTTTCGAAAATGCCGGATTTTCCAAAAATGTCTTGGGGGCGAATGAGTTAAAGTAAAAATATTTTTTTCACGATTTTCAACCTCTGAAGAGTGTTTTGGTCAGTTTTACACTCCAAAACGACCCTCAAACCCAACAGAAGCCAAATTAAAAAATTTCGATCAAATAGTTTAACCCTTTAACCCCCAATCCCGCCTGTAGGCGTGATGGCGACAACCATTCTTTGATGGCCCGTATGACCCTCCATACTTTTTTTGAACTGCCCCAGCTGAACTGTCTTGACAGCAGGGACTTCAACCAAGCAGTTCATGGTCCATCAACTCTTCTCAGATATCTGTTCATGAAAATATGGCACTTTGAAAGCCGTTTAAGAATTCAAAATCGGAAAAACATGAAAAGTAGCCAAAATCCGGTGGGGGTGGGCATCTTTTGATGGCCACTACGTAACTGGAAGTGACTGTTGGTAAAAACTATTATCATATATGTATGCATAGGTGGTATAGGAACACAACGAGGTATAATATGGCCAATAGGAATCTAGTCTGTAAAATCTAGGTCACCGTTTTGTCAAAAATCCATAAAAACGGACATTTAGGCAGACCTGACTTGACAATAATAATTCCCAAGCAAGACACTGAAGTCCAATATACTCCCAGCTAGCATGAATGGACTACTGTAACTATAGGGTAATACTTGAATGACAAAAAAACACAGTCGTGTCAGTGTTCACCTCTCAAGGTCGTTATGAAATCGGAAAATAGACGGAAAATTACCATTTTTCACTGGGGGTGGGTTCAAACCCACGAGAAAATATTCCACCTCCCACCCCACCCCCCACCCATGCCATCCGCCCCCAAATCCCAATAAGTAGTTTAATAGATGAGCATCAGTTACAGCATCAGGAGTTTACTCATTTGCATATAATTTGCATATGTTTGCAAATTTTCGAAAATGCCGGATTTTCCAAAAATGTCTTGGGGGCGAATGAGTTAAAGTAAAAATATTTTTTTCACGATTTTCAACCTCTGAAGAGTGTTTTGGTCAGTTTTACACTCCAAAACGACCCTCAAACCCAACAGAAGCCAAATTAAAAAATTTCGATCAAATAGTTTAACCCTTTAACCCCCAATCCCGCCTGTAGGCGTGATGGCGACAACCATTCTTTGATGGCCCGTATGACCCTCCATACTTTTTTTGAACTGCCCCAGCTGAACTGTCTTGACAGCAGGGACTTCAACCAAGCAGTTCATGGTCCATCAACTCTTCTCAGATATCTGTTCATGAAAATATGGCACTTTGAAAGCCGTTTAAGAATTCAAAATCGGAAAAACATGAAAAGTAGCCAAAATCCGGTGGGGGTGGGCATCTTTTGATGGCCACTACGTAACTGGAAGTGACTGTTGGTAAAAACTATTATCATATATGTATGCATAGGTGGTATAGGAACACAACGAGGTATAATATGGCCAATAGGAATCTAGTCTGTAAAATCTAGGTCACCGTTTTGTCAAAAATCCATAAAAACGGACATTTAGGCAGACCTGACTTGACAATAATAATTCCCAAGCAAGACACTGAAGTCCAATATACTCCCAGCTAGCATGAATGGACTACTGTAACTATAGGGTAATACTTGAATGACAAAAAAACACAGTCGTGTCAGTGTTCACCTCTCAAGGTCGTTATGAAATCGGAAAATAGACGGAAAATTACCATTTTTCACTGGGGGTGGGTTCAAACCCACGAGAAAATATTCCACCTCCCACCCCACCCCCCACCCATGCCATCCGCCCCCAAATCCCAATAAGTAGTTTAATAGATGAGCATCAGTTACAGCATCAGGAGTTTACTCATTTGCATATAATTTGCATATGTTTGCAAATTTTCGAAAATGCCGGATTTTCCAAAAATGTCTTGGGGGCGAATGAGTTAAAGTAAAAATATTTTTTTCACGATTTTCAACCTCTGAAGAGTGTTTTGGTCAGTTTTACACTCCAAAACGACCCTCAAACCCAACAGAAGCCAAATTAAAAAATTTCGATCAAATAGTTTAACCCTTTAACCCCCAATCCCGCCTGTAGGCGTGATGGCGACAACCATTCTTTGATGGCCCGTATGACCCTCCATACTTTTTTTGAACTGCCCCAGCTGAACTGTCTTGACAGCAGGGACTTCAACCAAGCAGTTCATGGTCCATCAACTCTTCTCAGATATCTGTTCATGAAAATATGGCACTTTGAAAGCCGTTTAAGAATTCAAAATCGGAAAAACATGAAAAGTAGCCAAAATCCGGTGGGGGTGGGCATCTTTTGATGGCCACTACGTAACTGGAAGTGACTGTTGGTAAAAACTATTATCATATATGTATGCATAGGTGGTATAGGAACACAACGAGGTATAATATGGCCAATAGGAATCTAGTCTGTAAAATCTAGGTCACCGTTTTGTCAAAAATCCATAAAAACGGACATTTAGGCAGACCTGACTTGACAATAATAATTCCCAAGCAAGACACTGAAGTCCAATATACTCCCAGCTAGCATGAATGGACTACTGTAACTATAGGGTAATACTTGAATGACAAAAAAACACAGTCGTGTCAGTGTTCACCTCTCAAGGTCGTTATGAAATCGGAAAATAGACGGAAAATTACCATTTTTCACTGGGGGTGGGTTCAAACCCACGAGAAAATATTCCACCTCCCACCCCACCCCCCACCCATGCCATCCGCCCCCAAATCCCAATAAGTAGTTTAATAGATGAGCATCAGTTACAGCATCAGGAGTTTACTCATTTGCATATAATTTGCATATGTTTGCAAATTTTCGAAAATGCCGGATTTTCCAAAAATGTCTTGGGGGCGAATGAGTTAAAGTAAAAATATTTTTTTCACGATTTTCAACCTCTGAAGAGTGTTTTGGTCAGTTTTACACTCCAAAACGACCCTCAAACCCAACAGAAGCCAAATTAAAAAATTTCGATCAAATAGTTTAACCCTTTAACCCCCAATCCCGCCTGTAGGCGTGATGGCGACAACCATTCTTTGATGGCCCGTATGACCCTCCATACTTTTTTTGAACTGCCCCAGCTGAACTGTCTTGACAGCAGGGACTTCAACCAAGCAGTTCATGGTCCATCAACTCTTCTCAGATATCTGTTCATGAAAATATGGCACTTTGAAAGCCGTTTAAGAATTCAAAATCGGAAAAACATGAAAAGTAGCCAAAATCCGGTGGGGGTGGGCATCTTTTGATGGCCACTACGTAACTGGAAGTGACTGTTGGTAAAAACTATTATCATATATGTATGCATAGGTGGTATAGGAACACAACGAGGTATAATATGGCCAATAGGAATCTAGTCTGTAAAATCTAGGTCACCGTTTTGTCAAAAATCCATAAAAACGGACATTTAGGCAGACCTGACTTGACAATAATAATTCCCAAGCAAGACACTGAAGTCCAATATACTCCCAGCTAGCATGAATGGACTACTGTAACTATAGGGTAATACTTGAATGACAAAAAAACACAGTCGTGTCAGTGTTCACCTCTCAAGGTCGTTATGAAATCGGAAAATAGACGGAAAATTACCATTTTTCACTGGGGGTGGGTTCAAACCCACGAGAAAATATTCCACCTCCCACCCCACCCCCCACCCATGCCATCCGCCCCCAAATCCCAATAAGTAGTTTAATAGATGAGCATCAGTTACAGCATCAGGAGTTTACTCATTTGCATATAATTTGCATATGTTTGCAAATTTTCGAAAATGCCGGATTTTCCAAAAATGTCTTGGGGGCGAATGAGTTAAAGTAAAAATATTTTTTTCACGATTTTCAACCTCTGAAGAGTGTTTTGGTCAGTTTTACACTCCAAAACGACCCTCAAACCCAACAGAAGCCAAATTAAAAAATTTCGATCAAATAGTTTAACCCTTTAACCCCCAATCCCGCCTGTAGGCGTGATGGCGACAACCATTCTTTGATGGCCCGTATGACCCTCCATACTTTTTTTGAACTGCCCCAGCTGAACTGTCTTGACAGCAGGGACTTCAACCAAGCAGTTCATGGTCCATCAACTCTTCTCAGATATCTGTTCATGAAAATATGGCACTTTGAAAGCCGTTTAAGAATTCAAAATCGGAAAAACATGAAAAGTAGCCAAAATCCGGTGGGGGTGGGCATCTTTTGATGGCCACTACGTAACTGGAAGTGACTGTTGGTAAAAACTATTATCATATATGTATGCATAGGTGGTATAGGAACACAACGAGGTATAATATGGCCAATAGGAATCTAGTCTGTAAAATCTAGGTCACCGTTTTGTCAAAAATCCATAAAAACGGACATTTAGGCAGACCTGACTTGACAATAATAATTCCCAAGCAAGACACTGAAGTCCAATATACTCCCAGCTAGCATGAATGGACTACTGTAACTATAGGGTAATACTTGAATGACAAAAAAACACAGTCGTGTCAGTGTTCACCTCTCAAGGTCGTTATGAAATCGGAAAATAGACGGAAAATTACCATTTTTCACTGGGGGTGGGTTCAAACCCACGAGAAAATATTCCACCTCCCACCCCACCCCCCACCCATGCCATCCGCCCCCAAATCCCAATAAGTAGTTTAATAGATGAGCATCAGTTACAGCATCAGGAGTTTACTCATTTGCATATAATTTGCATATGTTTGCAAATTTTCGAAAATGCCGGATTTTCCAAAAATGTCTTGGGGGCGAATGAGTTAAAGTAAAAATATTTTTTTCACGATTTTCAACCTCTGAAGAGTGTTTTGGTCAGTTTTACACTCCAAAACGACCCTCAAACCCAACAGAAGCCAAATTAAAAAATTTCGATCAAATAGTTTAACCCTTTAACCCCCAATCCCGCCTGTAGGCGTGATGGCGACAACCATTCTTTGATGGCCCGTATGACCCTCCATACTTTTTTTGAACTGCCCCAGCTGAACTGTCTTGACAGCAGGGACTTCAACCAAGCAGTTCATGGTCCATCAACTCTTCTCAGATATCTGTTCATGAAAATATGGCACTTTGAAAGCCGTTTAAGAATTCAAAATCGGAAAAACATGAAAAGTAGCCAAAATCCGGTGGGGGTGGGCATCTTTTGATGGCCACTACGTAACTGGAAGTGACTGTTGGTAAAAACTATTATCATATATGTATGCATAGGTGGTATAGGAACACAACGAGGTATAATATGGCCAATAGGAATCTAGTCTGTAAAATCTAGGTCACCGTTTTGTCAAAAATCCATAAAAACGGACATTTAGGCAGACCTGACTTGACAATAATAATTCCCAAGCAAGACACTGAAGTCCAATATACTCCCAGCTAGCATGAATGGACTACTGTAACTATAGGGTAATACTTGAATGACAAAAAAACACAGTCGTGTCAGTGTTCACCTCTCAAGGTCGTTATGAAATCGGAAAATAGACGGAAAATTACCATTTTTCACTGGGGGTGGGTTCAAACCCACGAGAAAATATTCCACCTCCCACCCCACCCCCCACCCATGCCATCCGCCCCCAAATCCCAATAAGTAGTTTAATAGATGAGCATCAGTTACAGCATCAGGAGTTTACTCATTTGCATATAATTTGCATATGTTTGCAAATTTTCGAAAATGCCGGATTTTCCAAAAATGTCTTGGGGGCGAATGAGTTAAAGTAAAAATATTTTTTTCACGATTTTCAACCTCTGAAGAGTGTTTTGGTCAGTTTTACACTCCAAAACGACCCTCAAACCCAACAGAAGCCAAATTAAAAAATTTCGATCAAATAGTTTAACCCTTTAACCCCCAATCCCGCCTGTAGGCGTGATGGCGACAACCATTCTTTGATGGCCCGTATGACCCTCCATACTTTTTTTGAACTGCCCCAGCTGAACTGTCTTGACAGCAGGGACTTCAACCAAGCAGTTCATGGTCCATCAACTCTTCTCAGATATCTGTTCATGAAAATATGGCACTTTGAAAGCCGTTTAAGAATTCAAAATCGGAAAAACATGAAAAGTAGCCAAAATCCGGTGGGGGTGGGCATCTTTTGATGGCCACTACGTAACTGGAAGTGACTGTTGGTAAAAACTATTATCATATATGTATGCATAGGTGGTATAGGAACACAACGAGGTATAATATGGCCAATAGGAATCTAGTCTGTAAAATCTAGGTCACCGTTTTGTCAAAAATCCATAAAAACGGACATTTAGGCAGACCTGACTTGACAATAATAATTCCCAAGCAAGACACTGAAGTCCAATATACTCCCAGCTAGCATGAATGGACTACTGTAACTATAGGGTAATACTTGAATGACAAAAAAACACAGTCGTGTCAGTGTTCACCTCTCAAGGTCGTTATGAAATCGGAAAATAGACGGAAAATTACCATTTTTCACTGGGGGTGGGTTCAAACCCACGAGAAAATATTCCACCTCCCACCCCACCCCCCACCCATGCCATCCGCCCCCAAATCCCAATAAGTAGTTTAATAGATGAGCATCAGTTACAGCATCAGGAGTTTACTCATTTGCATATAATTTGCATATGTTTGCAAATTTTCGAAAATGCCGGATTTTCCAAAAATGTCTTGGGGGCGAATGAGTTAAAGTAAAAATATTTTTTTCACGATTTTCAACCTCTGAAGAGTGTTTTGGTCAGTTTTACACTCCAAAACGACCCTCAAACCCAACAGAAGCCAAATTAAAAAATTTCGATCAAATAGTTTAACCCTTTAACCCCCAATCCCGCCTGTAGGCGTGATGGCGACAACCATTCTTTGATGGCCCGTATGACCCTCCATACTTTTTTTGAACTGCCCCAGCTGAACTGTCTTGACAGCAGGGACTTCAACCAAGCAGTTCATGGTCCATCAACTCTTCTCAGATATCTGTTCATGAAAATATGGCACTTTGAAAGCCGTTTAAGAATTCAAAATCGGAAAAACATGAAAAGTAGCCAAAATCCGGTGGGGGTGGGCATCTTTTGATGGCCACTACGTAACTGGAAGTGACTGTTGGTAAAAACTATTATCATATATGTATGCATAGGTGGTATAGGAACACAACGAGGTATAATATGGCCAATAGGAATCTAGTCTGTAAAATCTAGGTCACCGTTTTGTCAAAAATCCATAAAAACGGACATTTAGGCAGACCTGACTTGACAATAATAATTCCCAAGCAAGACACTGAAGTCCAATATACTCCCAGCTAGCATGAATGGACTACTGTAACTATAGGGTAATACTTGAATGACAAAAAAACACAGTCGTGTCAGTGTTCACCTCTCAAGGTCGTTATGAAATCGGAAAATAGACGGAAAATTACCATTTTTCACTGGGGGTGGGTTCAAACCCACGAGAAAATATTCCACCTCCCACCCCACCCCCCACCCATGCCATCCGCCCCCAAATCCCAATAAGTAGTTTAATAGATGAGCATCAGTTACAGCATCAGGAGTTTACTCATTTGCATATAATTTGCATATGTTTGCAAATTTTCGAAAATGCCGGATTTTCCAAAAATGTCTTGGGGGCGAATGAGTTAAAGTAAAAATATTTTTTTCACGATTTTCAACCTCTGAAGAGTGTTTTGGTCAGTTTTACACTCCAAAACGACCCTCAAACCCAACAGAAGCCAAATTAAAAAATTTCGATCAAATAGTTTAACCCTTTAACCCCCAATCCCGCCTGTAGGCGTGATGGCGACAACCATTCTTTGATGGCCCGTATGACCCTCCATACTTTTTTTGAACTGCCCCAGCTGAACTGTCTTGACAGCAGGGACTTCAACCAAGCAGTTCATGGTCCATCAACTCTTCTCAGATATCTGTTCATGAAAATATGGCACTTTGAAAGCCGTTTAAGAATTCAAAATCGGAAAAACATGAAAAGTAGCCAAAATCCGGTGGGGGTGGGCATCTTTTGATGGCCACTACGTAACTGGAAGTGACTGTTGGTAAAAACTATTATCATATATGTATGCATAGGTGGTATAGGAACACAACGAGGTATAATATGGCCAATAGGAATCTAGTCTGTAAAATCTAGGTCACCGTTTTGTCAAAAATCCATAAAAACGGACATTTAGGCAGACCTGACTTGACAATAATAATTCCCAAGCAAGACACTGAAGTCCAATATACTCCCAGCTAGCATGAATGGACTACTGTAACTATAGGGTAATACTTGAATGACAAAAAAACACAGTCGTGTCAGTGTTCACCTCTCAAGGTCGTTATGAAATCGGAAAATAGACGGAAAATTACCATTTTTCACTGGGGGTGGGTTCAAACCCACGAGAAAATATTCCACCTCCCACCCCACCCCCCACCCATGCCATCCGCCCCCAAATCCCAATAAGTAGTTTAATAGATGAGCATCAGTTACAGCATCAGGAGTTTACTCATTTGCATATAATTTGCATATGTTTGCAAATTTTCGAAAATGCCGGATTTTCCAAAAATGTCTTGGGGGCGAATGAGTTAAAGTAAAAATATTTTTTTCACGATTTTCAACCTCTGAAGAGTGTTTTGGTCAGTTTTACACTCCAAAACGACCCTCAAACCCAACAGAAGCCAAATTAAAAAATTTCGATCAAATAGTTTAACCCTTTAACCCCCAATCCCGCCTGTAGGCGTGATGGCGACAACCATTCTTTGATGGCCCGTATGACCCTCCATACTTTTTTTGAACTGCCCCAGCTGAACTGTCTTGACAGCAGGGACTTCAACCAAGCAGTTCATGGTCCATCAACTCTTCTCAGATATCTGTTCATGAAAATATGGCACTTTGAAAGCCGTTTAAGAATTCAAAATCGGAAAAACATGAAAAGTAGCCAAAATCCGGTGGGGGTGGGCATCTTTTGATGGCCACTACGTAACTGGAAGTGACTGTTGGTAAAAACTATTATCATATATGTATGCATAGGTGGTATAGGAACACAACGAGGTATAATATGGCCAATAGGAATCTAGTCTGTAAAATCTAGGTCACCGTTTTGTCAAAAATCCATAAAAACGGACATTTAGGCAGACCTGACTTGACAATAATAATTCCCAAGCAAGACACTGAAGTCCAATATACTCCCAGCTAGCATGAATGGACTACTGTAACTATAGGGTAATACTTGAATGACAAAAAAACACAGTCGTGTCAGTGTTCACCTCTCAAGGTCGTTATGAAATCGGAAAATAGACGGAAAATTACCATTTTTCACTGGGGGTGGGTTCAAACCCACGAGAAAATATTCCACCTCCCACCCCACCCCCACCCATGCCATCCGCCCCCAAATCCCAATAAGTAGTTTAATAGATGAGCATCAGTTACAGCATCAGGAGTTTACTCATTTGCATATAATTTGCATATGTTTGCAAATTTTCGAAAATGCCGGATTTTCCAAAAATGTCTTGGGGGCGAATGAGTTAAAGTAAAAATATTTTTTTCACGATTTTCAACCTCTGAAGAGTGTTTTGGTCAGTTTTACACTCCAAAACGACCCTCAAACCCAACAGAAGCCAAATTAAAAAATTTCGATCAAATAGTTTAACCCTTTAACCCCCAATCCCGCCTGTAGGCGTGATGGCGACAACCATTCTTTGATGGCCCGTATGACCCTCCATACTTTTTTTGAACTGCCCCAGCTGAACTGTCTTGACAGCAGGGACTTCAACCAAGCAGTTCATGGTCCATCAACTCTTCTCAGATATCTGTTCATGAAAATATGGCACTTTGAAAGCCGTTTAAGAATTCAAAATCGGAAAAACATGAAAAGTAGCCAAAATCCGGTGGGGGTGGGCATCTTTTGATGGCCACTACGTAACTGGAAGTGACTGTTGGTAAAAACTATTATCATATATGTATGCATAGGTGGTATAGGAACACAACGAGGTATAATATGGCCAATAGGAATCTAGTCTGTAAAATCTAGGTCACCGTTTTGTCAAAAATCCATAAAAACGGACATTTAGGCAGACCTGACTTGACAATAATAATTCCCAAGCAAGACACTGAAGTCCAATATACTCCCAGCTAGCATGAATGGACTACTGTAACTATAGGGTAATACTTGAATGACAAAAAAACACAGTCGTGTCAGTGTTCACCTCTCAAGGTCGTTATGAAATCGGAAAATAGACGGAAAATTACCATTTTTCACTGGGGGTGGGTTCAAACCCACGAGAAAATATTCCACCTCCCACCCCACCCCCCACCCATGCCATCCGCCCCCAAATCCCAATAAGTAGTTTAATAGATGAGCATCAGTTACAGCATCAGGAGTTTACTCATTTGCATATAATTTGCATATGTTTGCAAATTTTCGAAAATGCCGGATTTTCCAAAAATGTCTTGGGGGCGAATGAGTTAAAGTAAAAATATTTTTTTCACGATTTTCAACCTCTGAAGAGTGTTTTGGTCAGTTTTACACTCCAAAACGACCCTCAAACCCAACAGAAGCCAAATTAAAAAATTTCGATCAAATAGTTTAACCCTTTAACCCCCAATCCCGCCTGTAGGCGTGATGGCGACAACCATTCTTTGATGGCCCGTATGACCCTCCATACTTTTTTTGAACTGCCCCAGCTGAACTGTCTTGACAGCAGGGACTTCAACCAAGCAGTTCATGGTCCATCAACTCTTCTCAGATATCTGTTCATGAAAATATGGCACTTTGAAAGCCGTTTAAGAATTCAAAATCGGAAAAACATGAAAAGTAGCCAAAATCCGGTGGGGGTGGGCATCTTTTGATGGCCACTACGTAACTGGAAGTGACTGTTGGTAAAAACTATTATCATATATGTATGCATAGGTGGTATAGGAACACAACGAGGTATAATATGGCCAATAGGAATCTAGTCTGTAAAATCTAGGTCACCGTTTTGTCAAAAATCCATAAAAACGGACATTTAGGCAGACCTGACTTGACAATAATAATTCCCAAGCAAGACACTGAAGTCCAATATACTCCCAGCTAGCATGAATGGACTACTGTAACTATAGGGTAATACTTGAATGACAAAAAAACACAGTCGTGTCAGTGTTCACCTCTCAAGGTCGTTATGAAATCGGAAAATAGACGGAAAATTACCATTTTTCACTGGGGGTGGGTTCAAACCCACGAGAAAATATTCCACCTCCCACCCCACCCCCCACCCATGCCATCCGCCCCCAAATCCCAATAAGTAGTTTAATAGATGAGCATCAGTTACAGCATCAGGAGTTTACTCATTTGCATATAATTTGCATATGTTTGCAAATTTTCGAAAATGCCTGATTTTCCAAAAATGTCTTGGGGGCGAATGAGTTAAAGTAAAAATATTTTTTTCACGATTTTCAACCTCTGAAGAGTGTTTTGGTCAGTTTTACACTCCAAAACGACCCTCAAACCCAACAGAAGCCAAATTAAAAAATTTCGATCAAATAGTTTAACCCTTTAACCCCCAATCCCGCCTGTAGGCGTGATGGCGACAACCATTCTTTGATGGCCCGTATGACCCTCCATACTTTTTTTGAACTGCCCCAGCTGAACTGTCTTGACAGCAGGGACTTCAACCAAGCAGTTCATGGTCCATCAACTCTTCTCAGATATCTGTTCATGAAAATATGGCACTTTGAAAGCCGTTTAAGAATTCAAAATCGGAAAAACATGAAAAGTAGCCAAAATCCGGTGGGGGTGGGCATCTTTTGATGGCCACTACGTAACTGGAAGTGACTGTTGGTAAAAACTATTATCATATATGTATGCATAGGTGGTATAGGAACACAACGAGGTATAATATGGCCAATAGGAATCTAGTCTGTAAAATCTAGGTCACCGTTTTGTCAAAAATCCATAAAAACGGACATTTAGGCAGACCTGACTTGACAATAATAATTCCCAAGCAAGACACTGAAGTCCAATATACTCCCAGCTAGCATGAATGGACTACTGTAACTATAGGGTAATACTTGAATGACAAAAAAACACAGTCGTGTCAGTGTTCACCTCTCAAGGTCGTTATGAAATCGGAAAATAGACGGAAAATTACCATTTTTCACTGGGGGTGGGTTCAAACCCACGAGAAAATATTCCACCTCCCACCCCACCCCCCACCCATGCCATCCGCCCCCAAATCCCAATAAGTAGTTTAATAGATGAGCATCAGTTACAGCATCAGGAGTTTACTCATTTGCATATAATTTGCATATGTTTGCAAATTTTCGAAAATGCCGGATTTTCCAAAAATGTCTTGGGGGCGAATGAGTTAAAGTAAAAATATTTTTTTCACGATTTTCAACCTCTGAAGAGTGTTTTGGTCAGTTTTACACTCCAAAACGACCCTCAAACCCAACAGAAGCCAAATTAAAAAATTTCGATCAAATAGTTTAACCCTTTAACCCCCAATCCCGCCTGTAGGCGTGATGGCGACAACCATTCTTTGATGGCCCGTATGACCCTCCATACTTTTTTTGAACTGCCCCAGCTGAACTGTCTTGACAGCAGGGACTTCAACCAAGCAGTTCATGGTCCATCAACTCTTCTCAGATATCTGTTCATGAAAATATGGCACTTTGAAAGCCGTTTAAGAATTCAAAATCGGAAAAACATGAAAAGTAGCCAAAATCCGGTGGGGGTGGGCATCTTTTGATGGCCACTACGTAACTGGAAGTGACTGTTGGTAAAAACTATTATCATATATGTATGCATAGGTGGTATAGGAACACAACGAGGTATAATATGGCCAATAGGAATCTAGTCTGTAAAATCTAGGTCACCGTTTTGTCAAAAATCCATAAAAACGGACATTTAGGCAGACCTGACTTGACAATAATAATTCCCAAGCAAGACACTGAAGTCCAATATACTCCCAGCTAGCATGAATGGACTACTGTAACTATAGGGTAATACTTGAATGACAAAAAAACACAGTCGTGTCAGTGTTCACCTCTCAAGGTCGTTATGAAATCGGAAAATAGACGGAAAATTACCATTTTTCACTGGGGGTGGGTTCAAACCCACGAGAAAATATTCCACCTCCCACCCCACCCCCCACCCATGCCATCCGCCCCCAAATCCCAATAAGTAGTTTAATAGATGAGCATCAGTTACAGCATCAGGAGTTTACTCATTTGCATATAATTTGCATATGTTTGCAAATTTTCGAAAATGCCGGATTTTCCAAAAATGTCTTGGGGGCGAATGAGTTAAAGTAAAAATATTTTTTTCACGATTTTCAACCTCTGAAGAGTGTTTTGGTCAGTTTTACACTCCAAAACGACCCTCAAACCCAACAGAAGCCAAATTAAAAAATTTCGATCAAATAGTTTAACCCTTTAACCCCCAATCCCGCCTGTAGGCGTGATGGCGACAACCATTCTTTGATGGCCCGTATGACCCTCCATACTTTTTTTGAACTGCCCCAGCTGAACTGTCTTGACAGCAGGGACTTCAACCAAGCAGTTCATGGTCCATCAACTCTTCTCAGATATCTGTTCATGAAAATATGGCACTTTGAAAGCCGTTTAAGAATTCAAAATCGGAAAAACATGAAAAGTAGCCAAAATCCGGTGGGGGTGGGCATCTTTTGATGGCCACTACGTAACTGGAAGTGACTGTTGGTAAAAACTATTATCATATATGTATGCATAGGTGGTATAGGAACACAACGAGGTATAATATGGCCAATAGGAATCTAGTCTGTAAAATCTAGGTCACCGTTTTGTCAAAAATCCATAAAAACGGACATTTAGGCAGACCTGACTTGACAATAATAATTCCCAAGCAAGACACTGAAGTCCAATATACTCCCAGCTAGCATGAATGGACTACTGTAACTATAGGGTAATACTTGAATGACAAAAAAACACAGTCGTGTCAGTGTTCACCTCTCAAGGTCGTTATGAAATCGGAAAATAGACGGAAAATTACCATTTTTCACTGGGGGTGGGTTCAAACCCACGAGAAAATATTCCACCTCCCACCCCACCCCCCACCCATGCCATCCGCCCCCAAATCCCAATAAGTAGTTTAATAGATGAGCATCAGTTACAGCATCAGGAGTTTACTCATTTGCATATAATTTGCATATGTTTGCAAATTTTCGAAAATGCCGGATTTTCCAAAAATGTCTTGGGGGCGAATGAGTTAAAGTAAAAATATTTTTTTCACGATTTTCAACCTCTGAAGAGTGTTTTGGTCAGTTTTACACTCCAAAACGACCCTCAAACCCAACAGAAGCCAAATTAAAAAATTTCGATCAAATAGTTTAACCCTTTAACCCCCAATCCCGCCTGTAGGCGTGATGGCGACAACCATTCTTTGATGGCCCGTATGACCCTCCATACTTTTTTTGAACTGCCCCAGCTGAACTGTCTTGACAGCAGGGACTTCAACCAAGCAGTTCATGGTCCATCAACTCTTCTCAGATATCTGTTCATGAAAATATGGCACTTTGAAAGCCGTTTAAGAATTCAAAATCGGAAAAACATGAAAAGTAGCCAAAATCCGGTGGGGGTGGGCATCTTTTGATGGCCACTACGTAACTGGAAGTGACTGTTGGTAAAAACTATTATCATATATGTATGCATAGGTGGTATAGGAACACAACGAGGTATAATATGGCCAATAGGAATCTAGTCTGTAAAATCTAGGTCACCGTTTTGTCAAAAATCCATAAAAACGGACATTTAGGCAGACCTGACTTGACAATAATAATTCCCAAGCAAGACACTGAAGTCCAATATACTCCCAGCTAGCATGAATGGACTACTGTAACTATAGGGTAATACTTGAATGACAAAAAAACACAGTCGTGTCAGTGTTCACCTCTCAAGGTCGTTATGAAATCGGAAAATAGACGGAAAATTACCATTTTTCACTGGGGGTGGGTTCAAACCCACGAGAAAATATTCCACCTCCCACCCCACCCCCCACCCATGCCATCCGCCCCCAAATCCCAATAAGTAGTTTAATAGATGAGCATCAGTTACAGCATCAGGAGTTTACTCATTTGCATATAATTTGCATATGTTTGCAAATTTTCGAAAATGCCGGATTTTCCAAAAATGTCTTGGGGGCGAATGAGTTAAAGTAAAAATATTTTTTTCACGATTTTCAACCTCTGAAGAGTGTTTTGGTCAGTTTTACACTCCAAAACGACCCTCAAACCCAACAGAAGCCAAATTAAAAAATTTCGATCAAATAGTTTAACCCTTTAACCCCCAATCCCGCCTGTAGGCGTGATGGCGACAACCATTCTTTGATGGCCCGTATGACCCTCCATACTTTTTTTGAACTGCCCCAGCTGAACTGTCTTGACAGCAGGGACTTCAACCAAGCAGTTCATGGTCCATCAACTCTTCTCAGATATCTGTTCATGAAAATATGGCACTTTGAAAGCCGTTTAAGAATTCAAAATCGGAAAAACATGAAAAGTAGCCAAAATCCGGTGGGGGTGGGCATCTTTTGATGGCCACTACGTAACTGGAAGTGACTGTTGGTAAAAACTATTATCATATATGTATGCATAGGTGGTATAGGAACACAACGAGGTATAATATGGCCAATAGGAATCTAGTCTGTAAAATCTAGGTCACCGTTTTGTCAAAAATCCATAAAAACGGACATTTAGGCAGACCTGACTTGACAATAATAATTCCCAAGCAAGACACTGAAGTCCAATATACTCCCAGCTAGCATGAATGGACTACTGTAACTATAGGGTAATACTTGAATGACAAAAAAACACAGTCGTGTCAGTGTTCACCTCTCAAGGTCGTTATGAAATCGGAAAATAGACGGAAAATTACCATTTTTCACTGGGGGTGGGTTCAAACCCACGAGAAAATATTCCACCTCCCACCCCACCCCCCACCCATGCCATCCGCCCCCAAATCCCAATAAGTAGTTTAATAGATGAGCATCAGTTACAGCATCAGGAGTTTACTCATTTGCATATAATTTGCATATGTTTGCAAATTTTCGAAAATGCCGGATTTTCCAAAAATGTCTTGGGGGCGAATGAGTTAAAGTAAAAATATTTTTTTCACGATTTTCAACCTCTGAAGAGTGTTTTGGTCAGTTTTACACTCCAAAACGACCCTCAAACCCAACAGAAGCCAAATTAAAAAATTTCGATCAAATAGTTTAACCCTTTAACCCCCAATCCCGCCTGTAGGCGTGATGGCGACAACCATTCTTTGATGGCCCGTATGACCCTCCATACTTTTTTTGAACTGCCCCAGCTGAACTGTCTTGACAGCAGGGACTTCAACCAAGCAGTTCATGGTCCATCAACTCTTCTCAGATATCTGTTCATGAAAATATGGCACTTTGAAAGCCGTTTAAGAATTCAAAATCGGAAAAACATGAAAAGTAGCCAAAATCCGGTGGGGGTGGGCATCTTTTGATGGCCACTACGTAACTGGAAGTGACTGTTGGTAAAAACTATTATCATATATGTATGCATAGGTGGTATAGGAACACAACGAGGTATAATATGGCCAATAGGAATCTAGTCTGTAAAATCTAGGTCACCGTTTTGTCAAAAATCCATAAAAACGGACATTTAGGCAGACCTGACTTGACAATAATAATTCCCAAGCAAGACACTGAAGTCCAATATACTCCCAGCTAGCATGAATGGACTACTGTAACTATAGGGTAATACTTGAATGACAAAAAAACACAGTCGTGTCAGTGTTCACCTCTCAAGGTCGTTATGAAATCGGAAAATAGACGGAAAATTACCATTTTTCACTGGGGGTGGGTTCAAACCCACGAGAAAATATTCCACCTCCCACCCCACCCCCCACCCATGCCATCCGCCCCCAAATCCCAATAAGTAGTTTAATAGATGAGCATCAGTTACAGCATCAGGAGTTTACTCATTTGCATATAATTTGCATATGTTTGCAAATTTTCGAAAATGCCGGATTTTCCAAAAATGTCTTGGGGGCGAATGAGTTAAAGTAAAAATATTTTTTTCACGATTTTCAACCTCTGAAGAGTGTTTTGGTCAGTTTTACACTCCAAAACGACCCTCAAACCCAACAGAAGCCAAATTAAAAAATTTCGATCAAATAGTTTAACCCTTTAACCCCCAATCCCGCCTGTAGGCGTGATGGCGACAACCATTCTTTGATGGCCCGTATGACCCTCCATACTTTTTTTGAACTGCCCCAGCTGAACTGTCTTGACAGCAGGGACTTCAACCAAGCAGTTCATGGTCCATCAACTCTTCTCAGATATCTGTTCATGAAAATATGGCACTTTGAAAGCCGTTTAAGAATTCAAAATCGGAAAAACATGAAAAGTAGCCAAAATCCGGTGGGGGTGGGCATCTTTTGATGGCCACTACGTAACTGGAAGTGACTGTTGGTAAAAACTATTATCATATATGTATGCATAGGTGGTATAGGAACACAACGAGGTATAATATGGCCAATAGGAATCTAGTCTGTAAAATCTAGGTCACCGTTTTGTCAAAAATCCATAAAAACGGACATTTAGGCAGACCTGACTTGACAATAATAATTCCCAAGCAAGACACTGAAGTCCAATATACTCCCAGCTAGCATGAATGGACTACTGTAACTATAGGGTAATACTTGAATGACAAAAAAACACAGTCGTGTCAGTGTTCACCTCTCAAGGTCGTTATGAAATCGGAAAATAGACGGAAAATTACCATTTTTCACTGGGGGTGGGTTCAAACCCACGAGAAAATATTCCACCTCCCACCCCACCCCCCACCCATGCCATCCGCCCCCAAATCCCAATAAGTAGTTTAATAGATGAGCATCAGTTACAGCATCAGGAGTTTACTCATTTGCATATAATTTGCATATGTTTGCAAATTTTCGAAAATGCCGGATTTTCCAAAAATGTCTTGGGGGCGAATGAGTTAAAGTAAAAATATTTTTTTCACGATTTTCAACCTCTGAAGAGTGTTTTGGTCAGTTTTACACTCCAAAACGACCCTCAAACCCAACAGAAGCCAAATTAAAAAATTTCGATCAAATAGTTTAACCCTTTAACCCCCAATCCCGCCTGTAGGCGTGATGGCGACAACCATTCTTTGATGGCCCGTATGACCCTCCATACTTTTTTTGAACTGCCCCAGCTGAACTGTCTTGACAGCAGGGACTTCAACCAAGCAGTTCATGGTCCATCAACTCTTCTCAGATATCTGTTCATGAAAATATGGCACTTTGAAAGCCGTTTAAGAATTCAAAATCGGAAAAACATGAAAAGTAGCCAAAATCCGGTGGGGGTGGGCATCTTTTGATGGCCACTACGTAACTGGAAGTGACTGTTGGTAAAAACTATTATCATATATGTATGCATAGGTGGTATAGGAACACAACGAGGTATAATATGGCCAATAGGAATCTAGTCTGTAAAATCTAGGTCACCGTTTTGTCAAAAATCCATAAAAACGGACATTTAGGCAGACCTGACTTGACAATAATAATTCCCAAGCAAGACACTGAAGTCCAATATACTCCCAGCTAGCATGAATGGACTACTGTAACTATAGGGTAATACTTGAATGACAAAAAAACACAGTCGTGTCAGTGTTCACCTCTCAAGGTCGTTATGAAATCGGAAAATAGACGGAAAATTACCATTTTTCACTGGGGGTGGGTTCAAACCCACGAGAAAATATTCCACCTCCCACCCCACCCCCCACCCATGCCATCCGCCCCCAAATCCCAATAAGTAGTTTAATAGATGAGCATCAGTTACAGCATCAGGAGTTTACTCATTTGCATATAATTTGCATATGTTTGCAAATTTTCGAAAATGCCGGATTTTCCAAAAATGTCTTGGGGGCGAATGAGTTAAAGTAAAAATATTTTTTTCACGATTTTCAACCTCTGAAGAGTGTTTTGGTCAGTTTTACACTCCAAAACGACCCTCAAACCCAACAGAAGCCAAATTAAAAAATTTCGATCAAATAGTTTAACCCTTTAACCCCCAATCCCGCCTGTAGGCGTGATGGCGACAACCATTCTTTGATGGCCCGTATGACCCTCCATACTTTTTTTGAACTGCCCCAGCTGAACTGTCTTGACAGCAGGGACTTCAACCAAGCAGTTCATGGTCCATCAACTCTTCTCAGATATCTGTTCATGAAAATATGGCACTTTGAAAGCCGTTTAAGAATTCAAAATCGGAAAAACATGAAAAGTAGCCAAAATCCGGTGGGGGTGGGCATCTTTTGATGGCCACTACGTAACTGGAAGTGACTGTTGGTAAAAACTATTATCATATATGTATGCATAGGTGGTATAGGAACACAACGAGGTATAATATGGCCAATAGGAATCTAGTCTGTAAAATCTAGGTCACCGTTTTGTCAAAAATCCATAAAAACGGACATTTAGGCAGACCTGACTTGACAATAATAATTCCCAAGCAAGACACTGAAGTCCAATATACTCCCAGCTAGCATGAATGGACTACTGTAACTATAGGGTAATACTTGAATGACAAAAAAACACAGTCGTGTCAGTGTTCACCTCTCAAGGTCGTTATGAAATCGGAAAATAGACGGAAAATTACCATTTTTCACTGGGGGTGGGTTCAAACCCACGAGAAAATATTCCACCTCCCACCCCACCCCCCACCCATGCCATCCGCCCCCAAATCCCAATAAGTAGTTTAATAGATGAGCATCAGTTACAGCATCAGGAGTTTACTCATTTGCATATAATTTGCATATGTTTGCAAATTTTCGAAAATGCCGGATTTTCCAAAAATGTCTTGGGGGCGAATGAGTTAAAGTAAAAATATTTTTTTCACGATTTTCAACCTCTGAAGAGTGTTTTGGTCAGTTTTACACTCCAAAACGACCCTCAAACCCAACAGAAGCCAAATTAAAAAATTTCGATCAAATAGTTTAACCCTTTAACCCCCAATCCCGCCTGTAGGCGTGATGGCGACAACCATTCTTTGATGGCCCGTATGACCCTCCATACTTTTTTTGAACTGCCCCAGCTGAACTGTCTTGACAGCAGGGACTTCAACCAAGCAGTTCATGGTCCATCAACTCTTCTCAGATATCTGTTCATGAAAATATGGCACTTTGAAAGCCGTTTAAGAATTCAAAATCGGAAAAACATGAAAAGTAGCCAAAATCCGGTGGGGGTGGGCATCTTTTGATGGCCACTACGTAACTGGAAGTGACTGTTGGTAAAAACTATTATCATATATGTATGCATAGGTGGTATAGGAACACAACGAGGTATAATATGGCCAATAGGAATCTAGTCTGTAAAATCTAGGTCACCGTTTTGTCAAAAATCCATAAAAACGGACATTTAGGCAGACCTGACTTGACAATAATAATTCCCAAGCAAGACACTGAAGTCCAATATACTCCCAGCTAGCATGAATGGACTACTGTAACTATAGGGTAATACTTGAATGACAAAAAAACACAGTCGTGTCAGTGTTCACCTCTCAAGGTCGTTATGAAATCGGAAAATAGACGGAAAATTACCATTTTTCACTGGGGGTGGGTTCAAACCCACGAGAAAATATTCCACCTCCCACCCCACCCCCCACCCATGCCATCCGCCCCCAAATCCCAATAAGTAGTTTAATAGATGAGCATCAGTTACAGCATCAGGAGTTTACTCATTTGCATATAATTTGCATATGTTTGCAAATTTTCGAAAATGCCGGATTTTCCAAAAATGTCTTGGGGGCGAATGAGTTAAAGTAAAAATATTTTTTTCACGATTTTCAACCTCTGAAGAGTGTTTTGGTCAGTTTTACACTCCAAAACGACCCTCAAACCCAACAGAAGCCAAATTAAAAAATTTCGATCAAATAGTTTAACCCTTTAACCCCCAATCCCGCCTGTAGGCGTGATGGCGACAACCATTCTTTGATGGCCCGTATGACCCTCCATACTTTTTTTGAACTGCCCCAGCTGAACTGTCTTGACAGCAGGGACTTCAACCAAGCAGTTCATGGTCCATCAACTCTTCTCAGATATCTGTTCATGAAAATATGGCACTTTGAAAGCCGTTTAAGAATTCAAAATCGGAAAAACATGAAAAGTAGCCAAAATCCGGTGGGGGTGGGCATCTTTTGATGGCCACTACGTAACTGGAAGTGACTGTTGGTAAAAACTATTATCATATATGTATGCATAGGTGGTATAGGAACACAACGAGGTATAATATGGCCAATAGGAATCTAGTCTGTAAAATCTAGGTCACCGTTTTGTCAAAAATCCATAAAAACGGACATTTAGGCAGACCTGACTTGACAATAATAATTCCCAAGCAAGACACTGAAGTCCAATATACTCCCAGCTAGCATGAATGGACTACTGTAACTATAGGGTAATACTTGAATGACAAAAAAACACAGTCGTGTCAGTGTTCACCTCTCAAGGTCGTTATGAAATCGGAAAATAGACGGAAAATTACCATTTTTCACTGGGGGTGGGTTCAAACCCACGAGAAAATATTCCACCTCCCACCCCACCCCCCACCCATGCCATCCGCCCCCAAATCCCAATAAGTAGTTTAATAGATGAGCATCAGTTACAGCATCAGGAGTTTACTCATTTGCATATAATTTGCATATGTTTGCAAATTTTCGAAAATGCCGGATTTTCCAAAAATGTCTTGGGGGCGAATGAGTTAAAGTAAAAATATTTTTTTCACGATTTTCAACCTCTGAAGAGTGTTTTGGTCAGTTTTACACTCCAAAACGACCCTCAAACCCAACAGAAGCCAAATTAAAAAATTTCGATCAAATAGTTTAACCCTTTAACCCCCAATCCCGCCTGTAGGCGTGATGGCGACAACCATTCTTTGATGGCCCGTATGACCCTCCATACTTTTTTTGAACTGCCCCAGCTGAACTGTCTTGACAGCAGGGACTTCAACCAAGCAGTTCATGGTCCATCAACTCTTCTCAGATATCTGTTCATGAAAATATGGCACTTTGAAAGCCGTTTAAGAATTCAAAATCGGAAAAACATGAAAAGTAGCCAAAATCCGGTGGGGGTGGGCATCTTTTGATGGCCACTACGTAACTGGAAGTGACTGTTGGTAAAAACTATTATCATATATGTATGCATAGGTGGTATAGGAACACAACGAGGTATAATATGGCCAATAGGAATCTAGTCTGTAAAATCTAGGTCACCGTTTTGTCAAAAATCCATAAAAACGGACATTTAGGCAGACCTGACTTGACAATAATAATTCCCAAGCAAGACACTGAAGTCCAATATACTCCCAGCTAGCATGAATGGACTACTGTAACTATAGGGTAATACTTGAATGACAAAAAAACACAGTCGTGTCAGTGTTCACCTCTCAAGGTCGTTATGAAATCGGAAAATAGACGGAAAATTACCATTTTTCACTGGGGGTGGGTTCAAACCCACGAGAAAATATTCCACCTCCCACCCCACCCCCCACCCATGCCATCCGCCCCCAAATCCCAATAAGTAGTTTAATAGATGAGCATCAGTTACAGCATCAGGAGTTTACTCATTTGCATATAATTTGCATATGTTTGCAAATTTTCGAAAATGCCGGATTTTCCAAAAATGTCTTGGGGGCGAATGAGTTAAAGTAAAAATATTTTTTTCACGATTTTCAACCTCTGAAGAGTGTTTTGGTCAGTTTTACACTCCAAAACGACCCTCAAACCCAACAGAAGCCAAATTAAAAAATTTCGATCAAATAGTTTAACCCTTTAACCCCCAATCCCGCCTGTAGGCGTGATGGCGACAACCATTCTTTGATGGCCCGTATGACCCTCCATACTTTTTTTGAACTGCCCCAGCTGAACTGTCTTGACAGCAGGGACTTCAACCAAGCAGTTCATGGTCCATCAACTCTTCTCAGATATCTGTTCATGAAAATATGGCACTTTGAAAGCCGTTTAAGAATTCAAAATCGGAAAAACATGAAAAGTAGCCAAAATCCGGTGGGGGTGGGCATCTTTTGATGGCCACTACGTAACTGGAAGTGACTGTTGGTAAAAACTATTATCATATATGTATGCATAGGTGGTATAGGAACACAACGAGGTATAATATGGCCAATAGGAATCTAGTCTGTAAAATCTAGGTCACCGTTTTGTCAAAAATCCATAAAAACGGACATTTAGGCAGACCTGACTTGACAATAATAATTCCCAAGCAAGACACTGAAGTCCAATATACTCCCAGCTAGCATGAATGGACTACTGTAACTATAGGGTAATACTTGAATGACAAAAAAACACAGTCGTGTCAGTGTTCACCTCTCAAGGTCGTTATGAAATCGGAAAATAGACGGAAAATTACCATTTTTCACTGGGGGTGGGTTCAAACCCACGAGAAAATATTCCACCTCCCACCCCACCCCCCACCCATGCCATCCGCCCCCAAATCCCAATAAGTAGTTTAATAGATGAGCATCAGTTACAGCATCAGGAGTTTACTCATTTGCATATAATTTGCATATGTTTGCAAATTTTCGAAAATGCCGGATTTTCCAAAAATGTCTTGGGGGCGAATGAGTTAAAGTAAAAATATTTTTTTCACGATTTTCAACCTCTGAAGAGTGTTTTGGTCAGTTTTACACTCCAAAACGACCCTCAAACCCAACAGAAGCCAAATTAAAAAATTTCGATCAAATAGTTTAACCCTTTAACCCCCAATCCCGCCTGTAGGCGTGATGGCGACAACCATTCTTTGATGGCCCGTATGACCCTCCATACTTTTTTTGAACTGCCCCAGCTGAACTGTCTTGACAGCAGGGACTTCAACCAAGCAGTTCATGGTCCATCAACTCTTCTCAGATATCTGTTCATGAAAATATGGCACTTTGAAAGCCGTTTAAGAATTCAAAATCGGAAAAACATGAAAAGTAGCCAAAATCCGGTGGGGGTGGGCATCTTTTGATGGCCACTACGTAACTGGAAGTGACTGTTGGTAAAAACTATTATCATATATGTATGCATAGGTGGTATAGGAACACAACGAGGTATAATATGGCCAATAGGAATCTAGTCTGTAAAATCTAGGTCACCGTTTTGTCAAAAATCCATAAAAACGGACATTTAGGCAGACCTGACTTGACAATAATAATTCCCAAGCAAGACACTGAAGTCCAATATACTCCCAGCTAGCATGAATGGACTACTGTAACTATAGGGTAATACTTGAATGACAAAAAAACACAGTCGTGTCAGTGTTCACCTCTCAAGGTCGTTATGAAATCGGAAAATAGACGGAAAATTACCATTTTTCACTGGGGGTGGGTTCAAACCCACGAGAAAATATTCCACCTCCCACCCCACCCCCCACCCATGCCATCCGCCCCCAAATCCCAATAAGTAGTTTAATAGATGAGCATCAGTTACAGCATCAGGAGTTTACTCATTTGCATATAATTTGCATATGTTTGCAAATTTTCGAAAATGCCGGATTTTCCAAAAATGTCTTGGGGGCGAATGAGTTAAAGTAAAAATATTTTTTTCACGATTTTCAACCTCTGAAGAGTGTTTTGGTCAGTTTTACACTCCAAAACGACCCTCAAACCCAACAGAAGCCAAATTAAAAAATTTCGATCAAATAGTTTAACCCTTTAACCCCCAATCCCGCCTGTAGGCGTGATGGCGACAACCATTCTTTGATGGCCCGTATGACCCTCCATACTTTTTTTTGAACTGCCCCAGCTGAACTGTCTTGACAGCAGGGACTTCAACCAAGCAGTTCATGGTCCATCAACTCTTCTCAGATATCTGTTCATGAAAATATGGCACTTTGAAAGCCGTTTAAGAATTCAAAATCGGAAAAACATGAAAAGTAGCCAAAATCCGGTGGGGGTGGGCATCTTTTGATGGCCACTACGTAACTGGAAGTGACTGTTGGTAAAAACTATTATCATATATGTATGCATAGGTGGTATAGGAACACAACGAGGTATAATATGGCCAATAGGAATCTAGTCTGTAAAATCTAGGTCACCGTTTTGTCAAAAATCCATAAAAACGGACATTTAGGCAGACCTGACTTGACAATAATAATTCCCAAGCAAGACACTGAAGTCCAATATACTCCCAGCTAGCATGAATGGACTACTGTAACTATAGGGTAATACTTGAATGACAAAAAAACACAGTCGTGTCAGTGTTCACCTCTCAAGGTCGTTATGAAATCGGAAAATAGACGGAAAATTACCATTTTTCACTGGGGGTGGGTTCAAACCCACGAGAAAATATTCCACCTCCCACCCCACCCCCCACCCATGCCATCCGCCCCCAAATCCCAATAAGTAGTTTAATAGATGAGCATCAGTTACAGCATCAGGAGTTTACTCATTTGCATATAATTTGCATATGTTTGCAAATTTTCGAAAATGCCGGATTTTCCAAAAATGTCTTGGGGGCGAATGAGTTAAAGTAAAAATATTTTTTTCACGATTTTCAACCTCTGAAGAGTGTTTTGGTCAGTTTTACACTCCAAAACGACCCTCAAACCCAACAGAAGCCAAATTAAAAAATTTCGATCAAATAGTTTAACCCTTTAACCCCCAATCCCGCCTGTAGGCGTGATGGCGACAACCATTCTTTGATGGCCCGTATGACCCTCCATACTTTTTTTGAACTGCCCCAGCTGAACTGTCTTGACAGCAGGGACTTCAACCAAGCAGTTCATGGTCCATCAACTCTTCTCAGATATCTGTTCATGAAAATATGGCACTTTGAAAGCCGTTTAAGAATTCAAAATCGGAAAAACATGAAAAGTAGCCAAAATCCGGTGGGGGTGGGCATCTTTTGATGGCCACTACGTAACTGGAAGTGACTGTTGGTAAAAACTATTATCATATATGTATGCATAGGTGGTATAGGAACACAACGAGGTATAATATGGCCAATAGGAATCTAGTCTGTAAAATCTAGGTCACCGTTTTGTCAAAAATCCATAAAAACGGACATTTAGGCAGACCTGACTTGACAATAATAATTCCCAAGCAAGACACTGAAGTCCAATATACTCCCAGCTAGCATGAATGGACTACTGTAACTATAGGGTAATACTTGAATGACAAAAAAACACAGTCGTGTCAGTGTTCACCTCTCAAGGTCGTTATGAAATCGGAAAATAGACGGAAAATTACCATTTTTCACTGGGGGTGGGTTCAAACCCACGAGAAAATATTCCACCTCCCACCCCACCCCCCACCCATGCCATCCGCCCCCAAATCCCAATAAGTAGTTTAATAGATGAGCATCAGTTACAGCATCAGGAGTTTACTCATTTGCATATAATTTGCATATGTTTGCAAATTTTCGAAAATGCCGGATTTTCCAAAAATGTCTTGGGGGCGAATGAGTTAAAGTAAAAATATTTTTTTCACGATTTTCAACCTCTGAAGAGTGTTTTGGTCAGTTTTACACTCCAAAACGACCCTCAAACCCAACAGAAGCCAAATTAAAAAATTTCGATCAAATAGTTTAACCCTTTAACCCCCAATCCCGCCTGTAGGCGTGATGGCGACAACCATTCTTTGATGGCCCGTATGACCCTCCATACTTTTTTTGAACTGCCCCAGCTGAACTGTCTTGACAGCAGGGACTTCAACCAAGCAGTTCATGGTCCATCAACTCTTCTCAGATATCTGTTCATGAAAATATGGCACTTTGAAAGCCGTTTAAGAATTCAAAATCGGAAAAACATGAAAAGTAGCCAAAATCCGGTGGGGGTGGGCATCTTTTGATGGCCACTACGTAACTGGAAGTGACTGTTGGTAAAAACTATTATCATATATGTATGCATAGGTGGTATAGGAACACAACGAGGTATAATATGGCCAATAGGAATCTAGTCTGTAAAATCTAGGTCACCGTTTTGTCAAAATCCATAAAAACGGACATTTAGGCAGACCTGACTTGACAATAATAATTCCCAAGCAAGACACTGAAGTCCAATATACTCCCAGCTAGCATGAATGGACTACTGTAACTATAGGGTAATACTTGAATGACAAAAAAACACAGTCGTGTCAGTGTTCACCTCTCAAGGTCGTTATGAAATCGGAAAATAGACGGAAAATTACCATTTTTCACTGGGGGTGGGTTCAAACCCACGAGAAAATATTCCACCTCCCACCCCACCCCCCACCCATGCCATCCGCCCCCAAATCCCAATAAGTAGTTTAATAGATGAGCATCAGTTACAGCATCAGGAGTTTACTCATTTGCATATAATTTGCATATGTTTGCAAATTTTCGAAAATGCCGGATTTTCCAAAAATGTCTTGGGGGCGAATGAGTTAAAGTAAAAATATTTTTTTTCACGATTTTCAACCTCTGAAGAGTGTTTTGGTCAGTTTTACACTCCAAAACGACCCTCAAACCCAACAGAAGCCAAATTAAAAAATTTCGATCAAATAGTTTAACCCTTTAACCCCCAATCCCGCCTGTAGGCGTGATGGCGACAACCATTCTTTGATGGCCCGTATGACCCTCCATACTTTTTTTGAACTGCCCCAGCTGAACTGTCTTGACAGCAGGGACTTCAACCAAGCAGTTCATGGTCCATCAACTCTTCTCAGATATCTGTTCATGAAAATATGGCACTTTGAAAGCCGTTTAAGAATTCAAAATCGGAAAAACATGAAAAGTAGCCAAAATCCGGTGGGGGTG
>NW_027468130.1:0-42199 GCF_965363235.1 Mytilus galloprovincialis
GTGCTTTCTGATGTGCCATAAGGTAGCACTCCACAGTTAGAAAATAAAATTAAAAATGAGCCACATAATGTTTTATCATCTCCTATTCCTGGATTTCTAATACATTAACCTAACTGTTTGTGTTGTACATGTGCATATGTATGTAATCAGTATATTCCATAGATTTGATTTTCAAAAGTTAAAAGAGTGAAAATTAATTTCTTTTATGTGTATCCATGGCAACATTCTGCATTTATTTACCATAAAATATTGCAAAAAGGGGGGTGGACATGTCACATATCCCCCCAAAATTTTGATCAAACTAGAATTTCAATGCCTTTGAGTGATACCTTTTTAGAAACTGTTTTCATAAATCTTCCTAATGATCAAATAAAAAATGGGTGTCTTTCGCCTCATTTTTTCGTAAAATCCAATCACAAAGTTCGTGCGATAAAAAGTTGGAAAAAAACATTGCAATAATTGCCGGACCAATGTATGGTATGGACATGCAAATACGGACTGTCATACAGAAAACAGCCTATATTACATACATTACATAATCTTGATGTTCATATAAACCCAATACAAAGGCTATTTTAATACTCAGCTATCCAAAAATGAATTTTATTGCACACTAGCTCTCATATTTGAAAAATCCACAGGGGCCAAAATGCGAAACTACACACCTAACTGTAGAGTGCTACCTTAAGGTGAAATTTTCCCCCTCCTGCCTCAATTTTTATTATATTTTCTGTGTTCTGCTAGTTGTTACGATGAAAATGGTACCTTAGTTTTTAAAATTGGTTCAGTAATAAAGATTTTATGAAGGTTAGCAGTTGATGTTGAAACGCGACAAAAAGTGATTTAAAAATAAATGCTGGATCATAGTGAAAAACTTCAAGTCTGTCTCATTTTTGGGGTAAATTTCTAAAACTTTTCCCATTATCTTATTTAAAATCATAAAATTACCTTCAAAGAGGACAAATTGTACAAGTTTTAGGTATTTGAAAGCACTTATAGGTCAATTTTGCTGTAAATAGCATACCTAACCTTGGTTTAGAAGCTCTCAAGCAGGGTATAAATTTCTAGCAGTACTGGCATCATTAAATTTAATTAATGCCAAATTATAATATAAAATCCTGCTAAAAATGTTTATTTGACTTATTCGCATTCAAAAATATAAAGCGATACATTCTGAGGATATCATATAAAGCGCAATCTTTGGTTACAATGGTGAAGCTAATTGAGTACAAATTTAAGACCGCAACATGTCTAAGTGTCAAAATGTGTATATTTGGTTGCTAAGGACAGTAAACAATAAAATAAACATAAATTGCATTCCTAGCAGATTTTTTACCTTTAGAACTAAAACAAGAACATAAAAGACTAAAGATTTGTGGTAAATTTTATCTTAAAAAGTGCATTTCTGTGCTTTCTGATGTGCCATAAGGTAGCACTCCACAGTTAGAAAATAAAATTAAAAATGAGCCACATAATGTTTTATCATCTCCTATTCCTGGATTTCTAATACATTAACCTAACTGTTTGTGTTGTACATGTGCATATGTATGTAATCAGTATATTCCATAGATTTGATTTTCAAAAGTTAAAAGAGTGAAAATTAATTTCTTTTATGTGTATCCATGGCAACATTCTGCATTTATTTACCATAAAATATTGCAAAAAGGGGGGTGGACATGTCACATATCCCCCCAAAATTTTGATCAAACTAGAATTTCAATGCCTTTGAGTGATACCTTTTTAGAAACTGTTTTCATAAATCTTCCTAATGATCAAATAAAAAATGGGTGTCTTTCGCCTCATTTTTTCGTAAAATCCAATCACAAAGTTCGTGCGATAAAAAGTTGGAAAAAAACATTGCAATAATTGCCGGACCAATGTATGGTATGGACATGCAAATACGGACTGTCATACAGAAAACAGCCTATATTACATACATTACATAATCTTGATGTTCATATAAACCCAATACAAAGGCTATTTTAATACTCAGCTATCCAAAAATGAATTTTATTGCACACTAGCTCTCATATTTGAAAAATCCACAGGGGCCAAAATGCGAAACTACACACCTAACTGTAGAGTGCTACCTTAAGGTGAAATTTTCCCCCTCCTGCCTCAATTTTTATTATATTTTCTGTGTTCTGCTAGTTGTTACGATGAAAATGGTACCTTAGTTTTTAAAATTGGTTCAGTAATAAAGATTTTATGAAGGTTAGCAGTTGATGTTGAAACGCGACAAAAAGTGATTTAAAAATAAATGCTGGATCATAGTGAAAAACTTCAAGTCTGTCTCATTTTTGGGGTAAATTTCTAAAACTTTTCCCATTATCTTATTTAAAATCATAAAATTACCTTCAAAGAGGACAAATTGTACAAGTTTTAGGTATTTGAAAGCACTTATAGGTCAATTTTGCTGTAAATAGCATACCTAACCTTGGTTTAGAAGCTCTCAAGCAGGGTATAAATTTCTAGCAGTACTGGCATCATTAAATTTAATTAATGCCAAATTATAATATAAAATCCTGCTAAAAATGTTTATTTGACTTATTCGCATTCAAAAATATAAAGCGATACATTCTGAGGATATCATATAAAGCGCAATCTTTGGTTACAATGGTGAAGCTAATTGAGTACAAATTTAAGACCGCAACATGTCTAAGTGTCAAAATGTGTATATTTGGTTGCTAAGGACAGTAAACAATAAAATAAACATAAATTGCATTCCTAGCAGATTTTTTACCTTTAGAACTAAAACAAGAACATAAAAGACTAAAGATTTGTGGTAAATTTTATCTTAAAAAGTGCATTTCTGTGCTTTCTGATGTGCCATAAGGTAGCACTCCACAGTTAGAAAATAAAATTAAAAATGAGCCACATAATGTTTTATCATCTCCTATTCCTGGATTTCTAATACATTAACCTAACTGTTTGTGTTGTACATGTGCATATGTATGTAATCAGTATATTCCATAGATTTGATTTTCAAAAGTTAAAAGAGTGAAAATTAATTTCTTTTATGTGTATCCATGGCAACATTCTGCATTTATTTACCATAAAATATTGCAAAAAGGGGGGTGGACATGTCACATATCCCCCCAAAATTTTGATCAAACTAGAATTTCAATGCCTTTGAGTGATACCTTTTTAGAAACTGTTTTCATAAATCTTCCTAATGATCAAATAAAAAATGGGTGTCTTTCGCCTCATTTTTTCGTAAAATCCAATCACAAAGTTCGTGCGATAAAAAGTTGGAAAAAAACATTGCAATAATTGCCGGACCAATGTATGGTATGGACATGCAAATACGGACTGTCATACAGAAAACAGCCTATATTACATACATTACATAATCTTGATGTTCATATAAACCCAATACAAAGGCTATTTTAATACTCAGCTATCCAAAAATGAATTTTATTGCACACTAGCTCTCATATTTGAAAAATCCACAGGGGCCAAAATGCGAAACTACACACCTAACTGTAGAGTGCTACCTTAAGGTGAAATTTTCCCCCTCCTGCCTCAATTTTTATTATATTTTCTGTGTTCTGCTAGTTGTTACGATGAAAATGGTACCTTAGTTTTTAAAATTGGTTCAGTAATAAAGATTTTATGAAGGTTAGCAGTTGATGTTGAAACGCGACAAAAAGTGATTTAAAAATAAATGCTGGATCATAGTGAAAAACTTCAAGTCTGTCTCATTTTTGGGGTAAATTTCTAAAACTTTTCCCATTATCTTATTTAAAATCATAAAATTACCTTCAAAGAGGACAAATTGTACAAGTTTTAGGTATTTGAAAGCACTTATAGGTCAATTTTGCTGTAAATAGCATACCTAACCTTGGTTTAGAAGCTCTCAAGCAGGGTATAAATTTCTAGCAGTACTGGCATCATTAAATTTAATTAATGCCAAATTATAATATAAAATCCTGCTAAAAATGTTTATTTGACTTATTCGCATTCAAAAATATAAAGCGATACATTCTGAGGATATCATATAAAGCGCAATCTTTGGTTACAATGGTGAAGCTAATTGAGTACAAATTTAAGACCGCAACATGTCTAAGTGTCAAAATGTGTATATTTGGTTGCTAAGGACAGTAAACAATAAAATAAACATAAATTGCATTCCTAGCAGATTTTTTACCTTTAGAACTAAAACAAGAACATAAAAGACTAAAGATTTGTGGTAAATTTTATCTTAAAAAGTGCATTTCTGTGCTTTCTGATGTGCCATAAGGTAGCACTCCACAGTTAGAAAATAAAATTAAAAATGAGCCACATAATGTTTTATCATCTCCTATTCCTGGATTTCTAATACATTAACCTAACTGTTTGTGTTGTACATGTGCATATGTATGTAATCAGTATATTCCATAGATTTGATTTTCAAAAGTTAAAAGAGTGAAAATTAATTTCTTTTATGTGTATCCATGGCAACATTCTGCATTTATTTACCATAAAATATTGCAAAAAGGGGGGTGGACATGTCACATATCCCCCCAAAATTTTGATCAAACTAGAATTTCAATGCCTTTGAGTGATACCTTTTTAGAAACTGTTTTCATAAATCTTCCTAATGATCAAATAAAAAATGGGTGTCTTTCGCCTCATTTTTTCGTAAAATCCAATCACAAAGTTCGTGCGATAAAAAGTTGGAAAAAAACATTGCAATAATTGCCGGACCAATGTATGGTATGGACATGCAAATACGGACTGTCATACAGAAAACAGCCTATATTACATACATTACATAATCTTGATGTTCATATAAACCCAATACAAAGGCTATTTTAATACTCAGCTATCCAAAAATGAATTTTATTGCACACTAGCTCTCATATTTGAAAAATCCACAGGGGCCAAAATGCGAAACTACACACCTAACTGTAGAGTGCTACCTTAAGGTGAAATTTTCCCCCTCCTGCCTCAATTTTTATTATATTTTCTGTGTTCTGCTAGTTGTTACGATGAAAATGGTACCTTAGTTTTTAAAATTGGTTCAGTAATAAAGATTTTATGAAGGTTAGCAGTTGATGTTGAAACGCGACAAAAAGTGATTTAAAAATAAATGCTGGATCATAGTGAAAAACTTCAAGTCTGTCTCATTTTTGGGGTAAATTTCTAAAACTTTTCCCATTATCTTATTTAAAATCATAAAATTACCTTCAAAGAGGACAAATTGTACAAGTTTTAGGTATTTGAAAGCACTTATAGGTCAATTTTGCTGTAAATAGCATACCTAACCTTGGTTTAGAAGCTCTCAAGCAGGGTATAAATTTCTAGCAGTACTGGCATCATTAAATTTAATTAATGCCAAATTATAATATAAAATCCTGCTAAAAATGTTTATTTGACTTATTCGCATTCAAAAATATAAAGCGATACATTCTGAGGATATCATATAAAGCGCAATCTTTGGTTACAATGGTGAAGCTAATTGAGTACAAATTTAAGACCGCAACATGTCTAAGTGTCAAAATGTGTATATTTGGTTGCTAAGGACAGTAAACAATAAAATAAACATAAATTGCATTCCTAGCAGATTTTTTACCTTTAGAACTAAAACAAGAACATAAAAGACTAAAGATTTGTGGTAAATTTTATCTTAAAAAGTGCATTTCTGTGCTTTCTGATGTGCCATAAGGTAGCACTCCACAGTTAGAAAATAAAATTAAAAATGAGCCACATAATGTTTTATCATCTCCTATTCCTGGATTTCTAATACATTAACCTAACTGTTTGTGTTGTACATGTGCATATGTATGTAATCAGTATATTCCATAGATTTGATTTTCAAAAGTTAAAAGAGTGAAAATTAATTTCTTTTATGTGTATCCATGGCAACATTCTGCATTTATTTACCATAAAATATTGCAAAAAGGGGGGTGGACATGTCACATATCCCCCCAAAATTTTGATCAAACTAGAATTTCAATGCCTTTGAGTGATACCTTTTTAGAAACTGTTTTCATAAATCTTCCTAATGATCAAATAAAAAATGGGTGTCTTTCGCCTCATTTTTTCGTAAAATCCAATCACAAAGTTCGTGCGATAAAAAGTTGGAAAAAAACATTGCAATAATTGCCGGACCAATGTATGGTATGGACATGCAAATACGGACTGTCATACAGAAAACAGCCTATATTACATACATTACATAATCTTGATGTTCATATAAACCCAATACAAAGGCTATTTTAATACTCAGCTATCCAAAAATGAATTTTATTGCACACTAGCTCTCATATTTGAAAAATCCACAGGGGCCAAAATGCGAAACTACACACCTAACTGTAGAGTGCTACCTTAAGGTGAAATTTTCCCCCTCCTGCCTCAATTTTTATTATATTTTCTGTGTTCTGCTAGTTGTTACGATGAAAATGGTACCTTAGTTTTTAAAATTGGTTCAGTAATAAAGATTTTATGAAGGTTAGCAGTTGATGTTGAAACGCGACAAAAAGTGATTTAAAAATAAATGCTGGATCATAGTGAAAAACTTCAAGTCTGTCTCATTTTTGGGGTAAATTTCTAAAACTTTTCCCATTATCTTATTTAAAATCATAAAATTACCTTCAAAGAGGACAAATTGTACAAGTTTTAGGTATTTGAAAGCACTTATAGGTCAATTTTGCTGTAAATAGCATACCTAACCTTGGTTTAGAAGCTCTCAAGCAGGGTATAAATTTCTAGCAGTACTGGCATCATTAAATTTAATTAATGCCAAATTATAATATAAAATCCTGCTAAAAATGTTTATTTGACTTATTCGCATTCAAAAATATAAAGCGATACATTCTGAGGATATCATATAAAGCGCAATCTTTGGTTACAATGGTGAAGCTAATTGAGTACAAATTTAAGACCGCAACATGTCTAAGTGTCAAAATGTGTATATTTGGTTGCTAAGGACAGTAAACAATAAAATAAACATAAATTGCATTCCTAGCAGATTTTTTACCTTTAGAACTAAAACAAGAACATAAAAGACTAAAGATTTGTGGTAAATTTTATCTTAAAAAGTGCATTTCTGTGCTTTCTGATGTGCCATAAGGTAGCACTCCACAGTTAGAAAATAAAATTAAAAATGAGCCACATAATGTTTTATCATCTCCTATTCCTGGATTTCTAATACATTAACCTAACTGTTTGTGTTGTACATGTGCATATGTATGTAATCAGTATATTCCATAGATTTGATTTTCAAAAGTTAAAAGAGTGAAAATTAATTTCTTTTATGTGTATCCATGGCAACATTCTGCATTTATTTACCATAAAATATTGCAAAAAGGGGGGTGGACATGTCACATATCCCCCCAAAATTTTGATCAAACTAGAATTTCAATGCCTTTGAGTGATACCTTTTTAGAAACTGTTTTCATAAATCTTCCTAATGATCAAATAAAAAATGGGTGTCTTTCGCCTCATTTTTTCGTAAAATCCAATCACAAAGTTCGTGCGATAAAAAGTTGGAAAAAAACATTGCAATAATTGCCGGACCAATGTATGGTATGGACATGCAAATACGGACTGTCATACAGAAAACAGCCTATATTACATACATTACATAATCTTGATGTTCATATAAACCCAATACAAAGGCTATTTTAATACTCAGCTATCCAAAAATGAATTTTATTGCACACTAGCTCTCATATTTGAAAAATCCACAGGGGCCAAAATGCGAAACTACACACCTAACTGTAGAGTGCTACCTTAAGGTGAAATTTTCCCCCTCCTGCCTCAATTTTTATTATATTTTCTGTGTTCTGCTAGTTGTTACGATGAAAATGGTACCTTAGTTTTTAAAATTGGTTCAGTAATAAAGATTTTATGAAGGTTAGCAGTTGATGTTGAAACGCGACAAAAAGTGATTTAAAAATAAATGCTGGATCATAGTGAAAAACTTCAAGTCTGTCTCATTTTTGGGGTAAATTTCTAAAACTTTTCCCATTATCTTATTTAAAATCATAAAATTACCTTCAAAGAGGACAAATTGTACAAGTTTTAGGTATTTGAAAGCACTTATAGGTCAATTTTGCTGTAAATAGCATACCTAACCTTGGTTTAGAAGCTCTCAAGCAGGGTATAAATTTCTAGCAGTACTGGCATCATTAAATTTAATTAATGCCAAATTATAATATAAAATCCTGCTAAAAATGTTTATTTGACTTATTCGCATTCAAAAATATAAAGCGATACATTCTGAGGATATCATATAAAGCGCAATCTTTGGTTACAATGGTGAAGCTAATTGAGTACAAATTTAAGACCGCAACATGTCTAAGTGTCAAAATGTGTATATTTGGTTGCTAAGGACAGTAAACAATAAAATAAACATAAATTGCATTCCTAGCAGATTTTTTACCTTTAGAACTAAAACAAGAACATAAAAGACTAAAGATTTGTGGTAAATTTTATCTTAAAAAGTGCATTTCTGTGCTTTCTGATGTGCCATAAGGTAGCACTCCACAGTTAGAAAATAAAATTAAAAATGAGCCACATAATGTTTTATCATCTCCTATTCCTGGATTTCTAATACATTAACCTAACTGTTTGTGTTGTACATGTGCATATGTATGTAATCAGTATATTCCATAGATTTGATTTTCAAAAGTTAAAAGAGTGAAAATTAATTTCTTTTATGTGTATCCATGGCAACATTCTGCATTTATTTACCATAAAATATTGCAAAAAGGGGGGTGGACATGTCACATATCCCCCCAAAATTTTGATCAAACTAGAATTTCAATGCCTTTGAGTGATACCTTTTTAGAAACTGTTTTCATAAATCTTCCTAATGATCAAATAAAAAATGGGTGTCTTTCGCCTCATTTTTTCGTAAAATCCAATCACAAAGTTCGTGCGATAAAAAGTTGGAAAAAAACATTGCAATAATTGCCGGACCAATGTATGGTATGGACATGCAAATACGGACTGTCATACAGAAAACAGCCTATATTACATACATTACATAATCTTGATGTTCATATAAACCCAATACAAAGGCTATTTTAATACTCAGCTATCCAAAAATGAATTTTATTGCACACTAGCTCTCATATTTGAAAAATCCACAGGGGCCAAAATGCGAAACTACACACCTAACTGTAGAGTGCTACCTTAAGGTGAAATTTTCCCCCTCCTGCCTCAATTTTTATTATATTTTCTGTGTTCTGCTAGTTGTTACGATGAAAATGGTACCTTAGTTTTTAAAATTGGTTCAGTAATAAAGATTTTATGAAGGTTAGCAGTTGATGTTGAAACGCGACAAAAAGTGATTTAAAAATAAATGCTGGATCATAGTGAAAAACTTCAAGTCTGTCTCATTTTTGGGGTAAATTTCTAAAACTTTTCCCATTATCTTATTTAAAATCATAAAATTACCTTCAAAGAGGACAAATTGTACAAGTTTTAGGTATTTGAAAGCACTTATAGGTCAATTTTGCTGTAAATAGCATACCTAACCTTGGTTTAGAAGCTCTCAAGCAGGGTATAAATTTCTAGCAGTACTGGCATCATTAAATTTAATTAATGCCAAATTATAATATAAAATCCTGCTAAAAATGTTTATTTGACTTATTCGCATTCAAAAATATAAAGCGATACATTCTGAGGATATCATATAAAGCGCAATCTTTGGTTACAATGGTGAAGCTAATTGAGTACAAATTTAAGACCGCAACATGTCTAAGTGTCAAAATGTGTATATTTGGTTGCTAAGGACAGTAAACAATAAAATAAACATAAATTGCATTCCTAGCAGATTTTTTACCTTTAGAACTAAAACAAGAACATAAAAGACTAAAGATTTGTGGTAAATTTTATCTTAAAAAGTGCATTTCTGTGCTTTCTGATGTGCCATAAGGTAGCACTCCACAGTTAGAAAATAAAATTAAAAATGAGCCACATAATGTTTTATCATCTCCTATTCCTGGATTTCTAATACATTAACCTAACTGTTTGTGTTGTACATGTGCATATGTATGTAATCAGTATATTCCATAGATTTGATTTTCAAAAGTTAAAAGAGTGAAAATTAATTTCTTTTATGTGTATCCATGGCAACATTCTGCATTTATTTACCATAAAATATTGCAAAAAGGGGGGTGGACATGTCACATATCCCCCCAAAATTTTGATCAAACTAGAATTTCAATGCCTTTGAGTGATACCTTTTTAGAAACTGTTTTCATAAATCTTCCTAATGATCAAATAAAAAATGGGTGTCTTTCGCCTCATTTTTTCGTAAAATCCAATCACAAAGTTCGTGCGATAAAAAGTTGGAAAAAAACATTGCAATAATTGCCGGACCAATGTATGGTATGGACATGCAAATACGGACTGTCATACAGAAAACAGCCTATATTACATACATTACATAATCTTGATGTTCATATAAACCCAATACAAAGGCTATTTTAATACTCAGCTATCCAAAAATGAATTTTATTGCACACTAGCTCTCATATTTGAAAAATCCACAGGGGCCAAAATGCGAAACTACACACCTAACTGTAGAGTGCTACCTTAAGGTGAAATTTTCCCCCTCCTGCCTCAATTTTTATTATATTTTCTGTGTTCTGCTAGTTGTTACGATGAAAATGGTACCTTAGTTTTTAAAATTGGTTCAGTAATAAAGATTTTATGAAGGTTAGCAGTTGATGTTGAAACGCGACAAAAAGTGATTTAAAAATAAATGCTGGATCATAGTGAAAAACTTCAAGTCTGTCTCATTTTTGGGGTAAATTTCTAAAACTTTTCCCATTATCTTATTTAAAATCATAAAATTACCTTCAAAGAGGACAAATTGTACAAGTTTTAGGTATTTGAAAGCACTTATAGGTCAATTTTGCTGTAAATAGCATACCTAACCTTGGTTTAGAAGCTCTCAAGCAGGGTATAAATTTCTAGCAGTACTGGCATCATTAAATTTAATTAATGCCAAATTATAATATAAAATCCTGCTAAAAATGTTTATTTGACTTATTCGCATTCAAAAATATAAAGCGATACATTCTGAGGATATCATATAAAGCGCAATCTTTGGTTACAATGGTGAAGCTAATTGAGTACAAATTTAAGACCGCAACATGTCTAAGTGTCAAAATGTGTATATTTGGTTGCTAAGGACAGTAAACAATAAAATAAACATAAATTGCATTCCTAGCAGATTTTTTACCTTTAGAACTAAAACAAGAACATAAAAGACTAAAGATTTGTGGTAAATTTTATCTTAAAAAGTGCATTTCTGTGCTTTCTGATGTGCCATAAGGTAGCACTCCACAGTTAGAAAATAAAATTAAAAATGAGCCACATAATGTTTTATCATCTCCTATTCCTGGATTTCTAATACATTAACCTAACTGTTTGTGTTGTACATGTGCATATGTATGTAATCAGTATATTCCATAGATTTGATTTTCAAAAGTTAAAAGAGTGAAAATTAATTTCTTTTATGTGTATCCATGGCAACATTCTGCATTTATTTACCATAAAATATTGCAAAAAGGGGGGTGGACATGTCACATATCCCCCCAAAATTTTGATCAAACTAGAATTTCAATGCCTTTGAGTGATACCTTTTTAGAAACTGTTTTCATAAATCTTCCTAATGATCAAATAAAAAATGGGTGTCTTTCGCCTCATTTTTTCGTAAAATCCAATCACAAAGTTCGTGCGATAAAAAGTTGGAAAAAAACATTGCAATAATTGCCGGACCAATGTATGGTATGGACATGCAAATACGGACTGTCATACAGAAAACAGCCTATATTACATACATTACATAATCTTGATGTTCATATAAACCCAATACAAAGGCTATTTTAATACTCAGCTATCCAAAAATGAATTTTATTGCACACTAGCTCTCATATTTGAAAAATCCACAGGGGCCAAAATGCGAAACTACACACCTAACTGTAGAGTGCTACCTTAAGGTGAAATTTTCCCCCTCCTGCCTCAATTTTTATTATATTTTCTGTGTTCTGCTAGTTGTTACGATGAAAATGGTACCTTAGTTTTTAAAATTGGTTCAGTAATAAAGATTTTATGAAGGTTAGCAGTTGATGTTGAAACGCGACAAAAAGTGATTTAAAAATAAATGCTGGATCATAGTGAAAAACTTCAAGTCTGTCTCATTTTTGGGGTAAATTTCTAAAACTTTTCCCATTATCTTATTTAAAATCATAAAATTACCTTCAAAGAGGACAAATTGTACAAGTTTTAGGTATTTGAAAGCACTTATAGGTCAATTTTGCTGTAAATAGCATACCTAACCTTGGTTTAGAAGCTCTCAAGCAGGGTATAAATTTCTAGCAGTACTGGCATCATTAAATTTAATTATAATATAAAATCCTGCTAAAAATGTTTATTTGACTTATTCGCATTCAAAAATATAAAGCGATACATTCTGAGGATATCATATAAAGCGCAATCTTTGGTTACAATGGTGAAGCTAATTGAGTACAAATTTAAGACCGCAACATGTCTAAGTGTCAAAATGTGTATATTTGGTTGCTAAGGACAGTAAACAATAAAATAAACATAAATTGCATTCCTAGCAGATTTTTTACCTTTAGAACTAAAACAAGAACATAAAAGACTAAAGATTTGTGGTAAATTTTACCTTAAAAAGTGCATTTCTGTGCTTTCTGATGTGCCATAAGGTAGCACTCCACAGTTAGAAAATAAAATTAAAAATGAGCCACATAATGTTTTATCATCTCCTATTCCTGGATTTCTAATACATTAACCTAACTGTTTGTGTTGTACATGTGCATATGTATGTAATCAGTATATTCCATAGATTTGATTTTCAAAAGTTAAAAGAGTGAAAATTAATTTCTTTTATGTGTATCCATGGCAACATTCTGCATTTATTTACCATAAAATATTGCAAAAAGGGGGGTGGACATGTCACATATCCCCCCAAAATTTTGATCAAACTAGAATTTCAATGCCTTTGAGTGATACCTTTTTAGAAACTGTTTTCATAAATCTTCCTAATGATCAAATAAAAAATGGGTGTCTTTCGCCTCATTTTTTCGTAAAATCCAATCACAAAGTTCGTGCGATAAAAAGTTGGAAAAAAACATTGCAATAATTGCCGGACCAATGTATGGTATGGACATGCAAATACGGACTGTCATACAGAAAACAGCCTATATTACATACATTACATAATCTTGATGTTCATATAAACCCAATACAAAGGCTATTTTAATACTCAGCTATCCAAAAATGAATTTTATTGCACACTAGCTCTCATATTTGAAAAATCCACAGGGGCCAAAATGCGAAACTACACACCTAACTGTAGAGTGCTACCTTAAGGTGAAATTTTCCCCCTCCTGCCTCAATTTTTATTATATTTTCTGTGTTCTGCTAGTTGTTACGATGAAAATGGTACCTTAGTTTTTAAAATTGGTTCAGTAATAAAGATTTTATGAAGGTTAGCAGTTGATGTTGAAACGCGACAAAAAGTGATTTAAAAATAAATGCTGGATCATAGTGAAAAACTTCAAGTCTGTCTCATTTTTGGGGTAAATTTCTAAAACTTTTCCCATTATCTTATTTAAAATCATAAAATTACCTTCAAAGAGGACAAATTGTACAAGTTTTAGGTATTTGAAAGCACTTATAGGTCAATTTTGCTGTAAATAGCATACCTAACCTTGGTTTAGAAGCTCTCAAGCAGGGTATAAATTTCTAGCAGTACTGGCATCATTAAATTTAATTAATGCCAAATTATAATATAAAATCCTGCTAAAAATGTTTATTTGACTTATTCGCATTCAAAAATATAAAGCGATACATTCTGAGGATATCATATAAAGCGCAATCTTTGGTTACAATGGTGAAGCTAATTGAGTACAAATTTAAGACCGCAACATGTCTAAGTGTCAAAATGTGTATATTTGGTTGCTAAGGACAGTAAACAATAAAATAAACATAAATTGCATTCCTAGCAGATTTTTTACCTTTAGAACTAAAACAAGAACATAAAAGACTAAAGATTTGTGGTAAATTTTATCTTAAAAAGTGCATTTCTGTGCTTTCTGATGTGCCATAAGGTAGCACTCCACAGTTAGAAAATAAAATTAAAAATGAGCCACATAATGTTTTATCATCTCCTATTCCTGGATTTCTAATACATTAACCTAACTGTTTGTGTTGTACATGTGCATATGTATGTAATCAGTATATTCCATAGATTTGATTTTCAAAAGTTAAAAGAGTGAAAATTAATTTCTTTTATGTGTATCCATGGCAACATTCTGCATTTATTTACCATAAAATATTGCAAAAAGGGGGGTGGACATGTCACATATCCCCCCAAAATTTTGATCAAACTAGAATTTCAATGCCTTTGAGTGATACCTTTTTAGAAACTGTTTTCATAAATCTTCCTAATGATCAAATAAAAAATGGGTGTCTTTCGCCTCATTTTTTCGTAAAATCCAATCACAAAGTTCGTGCGATAAAAAGTTGGAAAAAAACATTGCAATAATTGCCGGACCAATGTATGGTATGGACATGCAAATACGGACTGTCATACAGAAAACAGCCTATATTACATACATTACATAATCTTGATGTTCATATAAACCCAATACAAAGGCTATTTTAATACTCAGCTATCCAAAAATGAATTTTATTGCACACTAGCTCTCATATTTGAAAAATCCACAGGGGCCAAAATGCGAAACTACACACCTAACTGTAGAGTGCTACCTTAAGGTGAAATTTTCCCCCTCCTGCCTCAATTTTTATTATATTTTCTGTGTTCTGCTAGTTGTTACGATGAAAATGGTACCTTAGTTTTTAAAATTGGTTCAGTAATAAAGATTTTATGAAGGTTAGCAGTTGATGTTGAAACGCGACAAAAAGTGATTTAAAAATAAATGCTGGATCATAGTGAAAAACTTCAAGTCTGTCTCATTTTTGGGGTAAATTTCTAAAACTTTTCCCATTATCTTATTTAAAATCATAAAATTACCTTCAAAGAGGACAAATTGTACAAGTTTTAGGTATTTGAAAGCACTTATAGGTCAATTTTGCTGTAAATAGCATACCTAACCTTGGTTTAGAAGCTCTCAAGCAGGGTATAAATTTCTAGCAGTACTGGCATCATTAAATTTAATTAATGCCAAATTATAATATAAAATCCTGCTAAAAATGTTTATTTGACTTATTCGCATTCAAAAATATAAAGCGATACATTCTGAGGATATCATATAAAGCGCAATCTTTGGTTACAATGGTGAAGCTAATTGAGTACAAATTTAAGACCGCAACATGTCTAAGTGTCAAAATGTGTATATTTGGTTGCTAAGGACAGTAAACAATAAAATAAACATAAATTGCATTCCTAGCAGATTTTTTACCTTTAGAACTAAAACAAGAACATAAAAGACTAAAGATTTGTGGTAAATTTTATCTTAAAAAGTGCATTTCTGTGCTTTCTGATGTGCCATAAGGTAGCACTCCACAGTTAGAAAATAAAATTAAAAATGAGCCACATAATGTTTTATCATCTCCTATTCCTGGATTTCTAATACATTAACCTAACTGTTTGTGTTGTACATGTGCATATGTATGTAATCAGTATATTCCATAGATTTGATTTTCAAAAGTTAAAAGAGTGAAAATTAATTTCTTTTATGTGTATCCATGGCAACATTCTGCATTTATTTACCATAAAATATTGCAAAAAGGGGGGTGGACATGTCACATATCCCCCCAAAATTTTGATCAAACTAGAATTTCAATGCCTTTGAGTGATACCTTTTTAGAAACTGTTTTCATAAATCTTCCTAATGATCAAATAAAAAATGGGTGTCTTTCGCCTCATTTTTTCGTAAAATCCAATCACAAAGTTCGTGCGATAAAAAGTTGGAAAAAAACATTGCAATAATTGCCGGACCAATGTATGGTATGGACATGCAAATACGGACTGTCATACAGAAAACAGCCTATATTACATACATTACATAATCTTGATGTTCATATAAACCCAATACAAAGGCTATTTTAATACTCAGCTATCCAAAAATGAATTTTATTGCACACTAGCTCTCATATTTGAAAAATCCACAGGGGCCAAAATGCGAAACTACACACCTAACTGTAGAGTGCTACCTTAAGGTGAAATTTTCCCCCTCCTGCCTCAATTTTTATTATATTTTCTGTGTTCTGCTAGTTGTTACGATGAAAATGGTACCTTAGTTTTTAAAATTGGTTCAGTAATAAAGATTTTATGAAGGTTAGCAGTTGATGTTGAAACGCGACAAAAAGTGATTTAAAAATAAATGCTGGATCATAGTGAAAAACTTCAAGTCTGTCTCATTTTTGGGGTAAATTTCTAAAACTTTTCCCATTATCTTATTTAAAATCATAAAATTACCTTCAAAGAGGACAAATTGTACAAGTTTTAGGTATTTGAAAGCACTTATAGGTCAATTTTGCTGTAAATAGCATACCTAACCTTGGTTTAGAAGCTCTCAAGCAGGGTATAAATTTCTAGCAGTACTGGCATCATTAAATTTAATTAATGCCAAATTATAATATAAAATCCTGCTAAAAATGTTTATTTGACTTATTCGCATTCAAAAATATAAAGCGATACATTCTGAGGATATCATATAAAGCGCAATCTTTGGTTACAATGGTGAAGCTAATTGAGTACAAATTTAAGACCGCAACATGTCTAAGTGTCAAAATGTGTATATTTGGTTGCTAAGGACAGTAAACAATAAAATAAACATAAATTGCATTCCTAGCAGATTTTTTACCTTTAGAACTAAAACAAGAACATAAAAGACTAAAGATTTGTGGTAAATTTTATCTTAAAAAGTGCATTTCTGTGCTTTCTGATGTGCCATAAGGTAGCACTCCACAGTTAGAAAATAAAATTAAAAATGAGCCACATAATGTTTTATCATCTCCTATTCCTGGATTTCTAATACATTAACCTAACTGTTTGTGTTGTACATGTGCATATGTATGTAATCAGTATATTCCATAGATTTGATTTTCAAAAGTTAAAAGAGTGAAAATTAATTTCTTTTATGTGTATCCATGGCAACATTCTGCATTTATTTACCATAAAATATTGCAAAAAGGGGGGTGGACATGTCACATATCCCCCCAAAATTTTGATCAAACTAGAATTTCAATGCCTTTGAGTGATACCTTTTTAGAAACTGTTTTCATAAATCTTCCTAATGATCAAATAAAAAATGGGTGTCTTTCGCCTCATTTTTTCGTAAAATCCAATCACAAAGTTCGTGCGATAAAAAGTTGGAAAAAAACATTGCAATAATTGCCGGACCAATGTATGGTATGGACATGCAAATACGGACTGTCATACAGAAAACAGCCTATATTACATACATTACATAATCTTGATGTTCATATAAACCCAATACAAAGGCTATTTTAATACTCAGCTATCCAAAAATGAATTTTATTGCACACTAGCTCTCATATTTGAAAAATCCACAGGGGCCAAAATGCGAAACTACACACCTAACTGTAGAGTGCTACCTTAAGGTGAAATTTTCCCCCTCCTGCCTCAATTTTTATTATATTTTCTGTGTTCTGCTAGTTGTTACGATGAAAATGGTACCTTAGTTTTTAAAATTGGTTCAGTAATAAAGATTTTATGAAGGTTAGCAGTTGATGTTGAAACGCGACAAAAAGTGATTTAAAAATAAATGCTGGATCATAGTGAAAAACTTCAAGTCTGTCTCATTTTTGGGGTAAATTTCTAAAACTTTTCCCATTATCTTATTTAAAATCATAAAATTACCTTCAAAGAGGACAAATTGTACAAGTTTTAGGTATTTGAAAGCACTTATAGGTCAATTTTGCTGTAAATAGCATACCTAACCTTGGTTTAGAAGCTCTCAAGCAGGGTATAAATTTCTAGCAGTACTGGCATCATTAAATTTAATTAATGCCAAATTATAATATAAAATCCTGCTAAAAATGTTTATTTGACTTATTCGCATTCAAAAATATAAAGCGATACATTCTGAGGATATCATATAAAGCGCAATCTTTGGTTACAATGGTGAAGCTAATTGAGTACAAATTTAAGACCGCAACATGTCTAAGTGTCAAAATGTGTATATTTGGTTGCTAAGGACAGTAAACAATAAAATAAACATAAATTGCATTCCTAGCAGATTTTTTACCTTTAGAACTAAAACAAGAACATAAAAGACTAAAGATTTGTGGTAAATTTTATCTTAAAAAGTGCATTTCTGTGCTTTCTGATGTGCCATAAGGTAGCACTCCACAGTTAGAAAATAAAATTAAAAATGAGCCACATAATGTTTTATCATCTCCTATTCCTGGATTTCTAATACATTAACCTAACTGTTTGTGTTGTACATGTGCATATGTATGTAATCAGTATATTCCATAGATTTGATTTTCAAAAGTTAAAAGAGTGAAAATTAATTTCTTTTATGTGTATCCATGGCAACATTCTGCATTTATTTACCATAAAATATTGCAAAAAGGGGGGTGGACATGTCACATATCCCCCCAAAATTTTGATCAAACTAGAATTTCAATGCCTTTGAGTGATACCTTTTTAGAAACTGTTTTCATAAATCTTCCTAATGATCAAATAAAAAATGGGTGTCTTTCGCCTCATTTTTTCGTAAAATCCAATCACAAAGTTCGTGCGATAAAAAGTTGGAAAAAAACATTGCAATAATTGCCGGACCAATGTATGGTATGGACATGCAAATACGGACTGTCATACAGAAAACAGCCTATATTACATACATTACATAATCTTGATGTTCATATAAACCCAATACAAAGGCTATTTTAATACTCAGCTATCCAAAAATGAATTTTATTGCACACTAGCTCTCATATTTGAAAAATCCACAGGGGCCAAAATGCGAAACTACACACCTAACTGTAGAGTGCTACCTTAAGGTGAAATTTTCCCCCTCCTGCCTCAATTTTTATTATATTTTCTGTGTTCTGCTAGTTGTTACGATGAAAATGGTACCTTAGTTTTTAAAATTGGTTCAGTAATAAAGATTTTATGAAGGTTAGCAGTTGATGTTGAAACGCGACAAAAAGTGATTTAAAAATAAATGCTGGATCATAGTGAAAAACTTCAAGTCTGTCTCATTTTTGGGGTAAATTTCTAAAACTTTTCCCATTATCTTATTTAAAATCATAAAATTACCTTCAAAGAGGACAAATTGTACAAGTTTTAGGTATTTGAAAGCACTTATAGGTCAATTTTGCTGTAAATAGCATACCTAACCTTGGTTTAGAAGCTCTCAAGCAGGGTATAAATTTCTAGCAGTACTGGCATCATTAAATTTAATTAATGCCAAATTATAATATAAAATCCTGCTAAAAATGTTTATTTGACTTATTCGCATTCAAAAATATAAAGCGATACATTCTGAGGATATCATATAAAGCGCAATCTTTGGTTACAATGGTGAAGCTAATTGAGTACAAATTTAAGACCGCAACATGTCTAAGTGTCAAAATGTGTATATTTGGTTGCTAAGGACAGTAAACAATAAAATAAACATAAATTGCATTCCTAGCAGATTTTTTACCTTTAGAACTAAAACAAGAACATAAAAGACTAAAGATTTGTGGTAAATTTTATCTTAAAAAGTGCATTTCTGTGCTTTCTGATGTGCCATAAGGTAGCACTCCACAGTTAGAAAATAAAATTAAAAATGAGCCACATAATGTTTTATCATCTCCTATTCCTGGATTTCTAATACATTAACCTAACTGTTTGTGTTGTACATGTGCATATGTATGTAATCAGTATATTCCATAGATTTGATTTTCAAAAGTTAAAAGAGTGAAAATTAATTTCTTTTATGTGTATCCATGGCAACATTCTGCATTTATTTACCATAAAATATTGCAAAAAGGGGGGTGGACATGTCACATATCCCCCCAAAATTTTGATCAAACTAGAATTTCAATGCCTTTGAGTGATACCTTTTTAGAAACTGTTTTCATAAATCTTCCTAATGATCAAATAAAAAATGGGTGTCTTTCGCCTCATTTTTTCGTAAAATCCAATCACAAAGTTCGTGCGATAAAAAGTTGGAAAAAAACATTGCAATAATTGCCGGACCAATGTATGGTATGGACATGCAAATACGGACTGTCATACAGAAAACAGCCTATATTACATACATTACATAATCTTGATGTTCATATAAACCCAATACAAAGGCTATTTTAATACTCAGCTATCCAAAAATGAATTTTATTGCACACTAGCTCTCATATTTGAAAAATCCACAGGGGCCAAAATGCGAAACTACACACCTAACTGTAGAGTGCTACCTTAAGGTGAAATTTTCCCCCTCCTGCCTCAATTTTTATTATATTTTCTGTGTTCTGCTAGTTGTTACGATGAAAATGGTACCTTAGTTTTTAAAATTGGTTCAGTAATAAAGATTTTATGAAGGTTAGCAGTTGATGTTGAAACGCGACAAAAAGTGATTTAAAAATAAATGCTGGATCATAGTGAAAAACTTCAAGTCTGTCTCATTTTTGGGGTAAATTTCTAAAACTTTTCCCATTATCTTATTTAAAATCATAAAATTACCTTCAAAGAGGACAAATTGTACAAGTTTTAGGTATTTGAAAGCACTTATAGGTCAATTTTGCTGTAAATAGCATACCTAACCTTGGTTTAGAAGCTCTCAAGCAGGGTATAAATTTCTAGCAGTACTGGCATCATTAAATTTAATTAATGCCAAATTATAATATAAAATCCTGCTAAAAATGTTTATTTGACTTATTCGCATTCAAAAATATAAAGCGATACATTCTGAGGATATCATATAAAGCGCAATCTTTGGTTACAATGGTGAAGCTAATTGAGTACAAATTTAAGACCGCAACATGTCTAAGTGTCAAAATGTGTATATTTGGTTGCTAAGGACAGTAAACAATAAAATAAACATAAATTGCATTCCTAGCAGATTTTTTACCTTTAGAACTAAAACAAGAACATAAAAGACTAAAGATTTGTGGTAAATTTTATCTTAAAAAGTGCATTTCTGTGCTTTCTGATGTGCCATAAGGTAGCACTCCACAGTTAGAAAATAAAATTAAAAATGAGCCACATAATGTTTTATCATCTCCTATTCCTGGATTTCTAATACATTAACCTAACTGTTTGTGTTGTACATGTGCATATGTATGTAATCAGTATATTCCATAGATTTGATTTTCAAAAGTTAAAAGAGTGAAAATTAATTTCTTTTATGTGTATCCATGGCAACATTCTGCATTTATTTACCATAAAATATTGCAAAAAGGGGGGTGGACATGTCACATATCCCCCCAAAATTTTGATCAAACTAGAATTTCAATGCCTTTGAGTGATACCTTTTTAGAAACTGTTTTCATAAATCTTCCTAATGATCAAATAAAAAATGGGTGTCTTTCGCCTCATTTTTTCGTAAAATCCAATCACAAAGTTCGTGCGATAAAAAGTTGGAAAAAAACATTGCAATAATTGCCGGACCAATGTATGGTATGGACATGCAAATACGGACTGTCATACAGAAAACAGCCTATATTACATACATTACATAATCTTGATGTTCATATAAACCCAATACAAAGGCTATTTTAATACTCAGCTATCCAAAAATGAATTTTATTGCACACTAGCTCTCATATTTGAAAAATCCACAGGGGCCAAAATGCGAAACTACACACCTAACTGTAGAGTGCTACCTTAAGGTGAAATTTTCCCCCTCCTGCCTCAATTTTTATTATATTTTCTGTGTTCTGCTAGTTGTTACGATGAAAATGGTACCTTAGTTTTTAAAATTGGTTCAGTAATAAAGATTTTATGAAGGTTAGCAGTTGATGTTGAAACGCGACAAAAAGTGATTTAAAAATAAATGCTGGATCATAGTGAAAAACTTCAAGTCTGTCTCATTTTTGGGGTAAATTTCTAAAACTTTTCCCATTATCTTATTTAAAATCATAAAATTACCTTCAAAGAGGACAAATTGTACAAGTTTTAGGTATTTGAAAGCACTTATAGGTCAATTTTGCTGTAAATAGCATACCTAACCTTGGTTTAGAAGCTCTCAAGCAGGGTATAAATTTCTAGCAGTACTGGCATCATTAAATTTAATTAATGCCAAATTATAATATAAAATCCTGCTAAAAATGTTTATTTGACTTATTCGCATTCAAAAATATAAAGCGATACATTCTGAGGATATCATATAAAGCGCAATCTTTGGTTACAATGGTGAAGCTAATTGAGTACAAATTTAAGACCGCAACATGTCTAAGTGTCAAAATGTGTATATTTGGTTGCTAAGGACAGTAAACAATAAAATAAACATAAATTGCATTCCTAGCAGATTTTTTACCTTTAGAACTAAAACAAGAACATAAAAGACTAAAGATTTGTGGTAAATTTTATCTTAAAAAGTGCATTTCTGTGCTTTCTGATGTGCCATAAGGTAGCACTCCACAGTTAGAAAATAAAATTAAAAATGAGCCACATAATGTTTTATCATCTCCTATTCCTGGATTTCTAATACATTAACCTAACTGTTTGTGTTGTACATGTGCATATGTATGTAATCAGTATATTCCATAGATTTGATTTTCAAAAGTTAAAAGAGTGAAAATTAATTTCTTTTATGTGTATCCATGGCAACATTCTGCATTTATTTACCATAAAATATTGCAAAAAGGGGGGTGGACATGTCACATATCCCCCCAAAATTTTGATCAAACTAGAATTTCAATGCCTTTGAGTGATACCTTTTTAGAAACTGTTTTCATAAATCTTCCTAATGATCAAATAAAAAATGGGTGTCTTTCGCCTCATTTTTTCGTAAAATCCAATCACAAAGTTCGTGCGATAAAAAGTTGGAAAAAAACATTGCAATAATTGCCGGACCAATGTATGGTATGGACATGCAAATACGGACTGTCATACAGAAAACAGCCTATATTACATACATTACATAATCTTGATGTTCATATAAACCCAATACAAAGGCTATTTTAATACTCAGCTATCCAAAAATGAATTTTATTGCACACTAGCTCTCATATTTGAAAAATCCACAGGGGCCAAAATGCGAAACTACACACCTAACTGTAGAGTGCTACCTTAAGGTGAAATTTTCCCCCTCCTGCCTCAATTTTTATTATATTTTCTGTGTTCTGCTAGTTGTTACGATGAAAATGGTACCTTAGTTTTTAAAATTGGTTCAGTAATAAAGATTTTATGAAGGTTAGCAGTTGATGTTGAAACGCGACAAAAAGTGATTTAAAAATAAATGCTGGATCATAGTGAAAAACTTCAAGTCTGTCTCATTTTTGGGGTAAATTTCTAAAACTTTTCCCATTATCTTATTTAAAATCATAAAATTACCTTCAAAGAGGACAAATTGTACAAGTTTTAGGTATTTGAAAGCACTTATAGGTCAATTTTGCTGTAAATAGCATACCTAACCTTGGTTTAGAAGCTCTCAAGCAGGGTATAAATTTCTAGCAGTACTGGCATCATTAAATTTAATTAATGCCAAATTATAATATAAAATCCTGCTAAAAATGTTTATTTGACTTATTCGCATTCAAAAATATAAAGCGATACATTCTGAGGATATCATATAAAGCGCAATCTTTGGTTACAATGGTGAAGCTAATTGAGTACAAATTTAAGACCGCAACATGTCTAAGTGTCAAAATGTGTATATTTGGTTGCTAAGGACAGTAAACAATAAAATAAACATAAATTGCATTCCTAGCAGATTTTTTACCTTTAGAACTAAAACAAGAACATAAAAGACTAAAGATTTGTGGTAAATTTTATCTTAAAAAGTGCATTTCTGTGCTTTCTGATGTGCCATAAGGTAGCACTCCACAGTTAGAAAATAAAATTAAAAATGAGCCACATAATGTTTTATCATCTCCTATTCCTGGATTTCTAATACATTAACCTAACTGTTTGTGTTGTACATGTGCATATGTATGTAATCAGTATATTCCATAGATTTGATTTTCAAAAGTTAAAAGAGTGAAAATTAATTTCTTTTATGTGTATCCATGGCAACATTCTGCATTTATTTACCATAAAATATTGCAAAAAGGGGGGTGGACATGTCACATATCCCCCCAAAATTTTGATCAAACTAGAATTTCAATGCCTTTGAGTGATACCTTTTTAGAAACTGTTTTCATAAATCTTCCTAATGATCAAATAAAAAATGGGTGTCTTTCGCCTCATTTTTTCGTAAAATCCAATCACAAAGTTCGTGCGATAAAAAGTTGGAAAAAAACATTGCAATAATTGCCGGACCAATGTATGGTATGGACATGCAAATACGGACTGTCATACAGAAAACAGCCTATATTACATACATTACATAATCTTGATGTTCATATAAACCCAATACAAAGGCTATTTTAATACTCAGCTATCCAAAAATGAATTTTATTGCACACTAGCTCTCATATTTGAAAAATCCACAGGGGCCAAAATGCGAAACTACACACCTAACTGTAGAGTGCTACCTTAAGGTGAAATTTTCCCCCTCCTGCCTCAATTTTTATTATATTTTCTGTGTTCTGCTAGTTGTTACGATGAAAATGGTACCTTAGTTTTTAAAATTGGTTCAGTAATAAAGATTTTATGAAGGTTAGCAGTTGATGTTGAAACGCGACAAAAAGTGATTTAAAAATAAATGCTGGATCATAGTGAAAAACTTCAAGTCTGTCTCATTTTTGGGGTAAATTTCTAAAACTTTTCCCATTATCTTATTTAAAATCATAAAATTACCTTCAAAGAGGACAAATTGTACAAGTTTTAGGTATTTGAAAGCACTTATAGGTCAATTTTGCTGTAAATAGCATACCTAACCTTGGTTTAGAAGCTCTCAAGCAGGGTATAAATTTCTAGCAGTACTGGCATCATTAAATTTAATTAATGCCAAATTATAATATAAAATCCTGCTAAAAATGTTTATTTGACTTATTCGCATTCAAAAATATAAAGCGATACATTCTGAGGATATCATATAAAGCGCAATCTTTGGTTACAATGGTGAAGCTAATTGAGTACAAATTTAAGACCGCAACATGTCTAAGTGTCAAAATGTGTATATTTGGTTGCTAAGGACAGTAAACAATAAAATAAACATAAATTGCATTCCTAGCAGATTTTTTACCTTTAGAACTAAAACAAGAACATAAAAGACTAAAGATTTGTGGTAAATTTTATCTTAAAAAGTGCATTTCTGTGCTTTCTGATGTGCCATAAGGTAGCACTCCACAGTTAGAAAATAAAATTAAAAATGAGCCACATAATGTTTTATCATCTCCTATTCCTGGATTTCTAATACATTAACCTAACTGTTTGTGTTGTACATGTGCATATGTATGTAATCAGTATATTCCATAGATTTGATTTTCAAAAGTTAAAAGAGTGAAAATTAATTTCTTTTATGTGTATCCATGGCAACATTCTGCATTTATTTACCATAAAATATTGCAAAAAGGGGGGTGGACATGTCACATATCCCCCCAAAATTTTGATCAAACTAGAATTTCAATGCCTTTGAGTGATACCTTTTTAGAAACTGTTTTCATAAATCTTCCTAATGATCAAATAAAAAATGGGTGTCTTTCGCCTCATTTTTTCGTAAAATCCAATCACAAAGTTCGTGCGATAAAAAGTTGGAAAAAAACATTGCAATAATTGCCGGACCAATGTATGGTATGGACATGCAAATACGGACTGTCATACAGAAAACAGCCTATATTACATACATTACATAATCTTGATGTTCATATAAACCCAATACAAAGGCTATTTTAATACTCAGCTATCCAAAAATGAATTTTATTGCACACTAGCTCTCATATTTGAAAAATCCACAGGGGCCAAAATGCGAAACTACACACCTAACTGTAGAGTGCTACCTTAAGGTGAAATTTTCCCCCTCCTGCCTCAATTTTTATTATATTTTCTGTGTTCTGCTAGTTGTTACGATGAAAATGGTACCTTAGTTTTTAAAATTGGTTCAGTAATAAAGATTTTATGAAGGTTAGCAGTTGATGTTGAAACGCGACAAAAAGTGATTTAAAAATAAATGCTGGATCATAGTGAAAAACTTCAAGTCTGTCTCATTTTTGGGGTAAATTTCTAAAACTTTTCCCATTATCTTATTTAAAATCATAAAATTACCTTCAAAGAGGACAAATTGTACAAGTTTTAGGTATTTGAAAGCACTTATAGGTCAATTTTGCTGTAAATAGCATACCTAACCTTGGTTTAGAAGCTCTCAAGCAGGGTATAAATTTCTAGCAGTACTGGCATCATTAAATTTAATTAATGCCAAATTATAATATAAAATCCTGCTAAAAATGTTTATTTGACTTATTCGCATTCAAAAATATAAAGCGATACATTCTGAGGATATCATATAAAGCGCAATCTTTGGTTACAATGGTGAAGCTAATTGAGTACAAATTTAAGACCGCAACATGTCTAAGTGTCAAAATGTGTATATTTGGTTGCTAAGGACAGTAAACAATAAAATAAACATAAATTGCATTCCTAGCAGATTTTTTACCTTTAGAACTAAAACAAGAACATAAAAGACTAAAGATTTGTGGTAAATTTTATCTTAAAAAGTGCATTTCTGTGCTTTCTGATGTGCCATAAGGTAGCACTCCACAGTTAGAAAATAAAATTAAAAATGAGCCACATAATGTTTTATCATCTCCTATTCCTGGATTTCTAATACATTAACCTAACTGTTTGTGTTGTACATGTGCATATGTATGTAATCAGTATATTCCATAGATTTGATTTTCAAAAGTTAAAAGAGTGAAAATTAATTTCTTTTATGTGTATCCATGGCAACATTCTGCATTTATTTACCATAAAATATTGCAAAAAGGGGGGTGGACATGTCACATATCCCCCCAAAATTTTGATCAAACTAGAATTTCAATGCCTTTGAGTGATACCTTTTTAGAAACTGTTTTCATAAATCTTCCTAATGATCAAATAAAAAATGGGTGTCTTTCGCCTCATTTTTTCGTAAAATCCAATCACAAAGTTCGTGCGATAAAAAGTTGGAAAAAAACATTGCAATAATTGCCGGACCAATGTATGGTATGGACATGCAAATACGGACTGTCATACAGAAAACAGCCTATATTACATACATTACATAATCTTGATGTTCATATAAACCCAATACAAAGGCTATTTTAATACTCAGCTATCCAAAAATGAATTTTATTGCACACTAGCTCTCATATTTGAAAAATCCACAGGGGCCAAAATGCGAAACTACACACCTAACTGTAGAGTGCTACCTTAAGGTGAAATTTTCCCCCTCCTGCCTCAATTTTTATTATATTTTCTGTGTTCTGCTAGTTGTTACGATGAAAATGGTACCTTAGTTTTTAAAATTGGTTCAGTAATAAAGATTTTATGAAGGTTAGCAGTTGATGTTGAAACGCGACAAAAAGTGATTTAAAAATAAATGCTGGATCATAGTGAAAAACTTCAAGTCTGTCTCATTTTTGGGGTAAATTTCTAAAACTTTTCCCATTATCTTATTTAAAATCATAAAATTACCTTCAAAGAGGACAAATTGTACAAGTTTTAGGTATTTGAAAGCACTTATAGGTCAATTTTGCTGTAAATAGCATACCTAACCTTGGTTTAGAAGCTCTCAAGCAGGGTATAAATTTCTAGCAGTACTGGCATCATTAAATTTAATTAATGCCAAATTATAATATAAAATCCTGCTAAAAATGTTTATTTGACTTATTCGCATTCAAAAATATAAAGCGATACATTCTGAGGATATCATATAAAGCGCAATCTTTGGTTACAATGGTGAAGCTAATTGAGTACAAATTTAAGACCGCAACATGTCTAAGTGTCAAAATGTGTATATTTGGTTGCTAAGGACAGTAAACAATAAAATAAACATAAATTGCATTCCTAGCAGATTTTTTACCTTTAGAACTAAAACAAGAACATAAAAGACTAAAGATTTGTGGTAAATTTTATCTTAAAAAGTGCATTTCTGTGCTTTCTGATGTGCCATAAGGTAGCACTCCACAGTTAGAAAATAAAATTAAAAATGAGCCACATAATGTTTTATCATCTCCTATTCCTGGATTTCTAATACATTAACCTAACTGTTTGTGTTGTACATGTGCATATGTATGTAATCAGTATATTCCATAGATTTGATTTTCAAAAGTTAAAAGAGTGAAAATTAATTTCTTTTATGTGTATCCATGGCAACATTCTGCATTTATTTACCATAAAATATTGCAAAAAGGGGGGTGGACATGTCACATATCCCCCCAAAATTTTGATCAAACTAGAATTTCAATGCCTTTGAGTGATACCTTTTTAGAAACTGTTTTCATAAATCTTCCTAATGATCAAATAAAAAATGGGTGTCTTTCGCCTCATTTTTTCGTAAAATCCAATCACAAAGTTCGTGCGATAAAAAGTTGGAAAAAAACATTGCAATAATTGCCGGACCAATGTATGGTATGGACATGCAAATACGGACTGTCATACAGAAAACAGCCTATATTACATACATTACATAATCTTGATGTTCATATAAACCCAATACAAAGGCTATTTTAATACTCAGCTATCCAAAAATGAATTTTATTGCACACTAGCTCTCATATTTGAAAAATCCACAGGGGCCAAAATGCGAAACTACACACCTAACTGTAGAGTGCTACCTTAAGGTGAAATTTTCCCCCTCCTGCCTCAATTTTTATTATATTTTCTGTGTTCTGCTAGTTGTTACGATGAAAATGGTACCTTAGTTTTTAAAATTGGTTCAGTAATAAAGATTTTATGAAGGTTAGCAGTTGATGTTGAAACGCGACAAAAAGTGATTTAAAAATAAATGCTGGATCATAGTGAAAAACTTCAAGTCTGTCTCATTTTTGGGGTAAATTTCTAAAACTTTTCCCATTATCTTATTTAAAATCATAAAATTACCTTCAAAGAGGACAAATTGTACAAGTTTTAGGTATTTGAAAGCACTTATAGGTCAATTTTGCTGTAAATAGCATACCTAACCTTGGTTTAGAAGCTCTCAAGCAGGGTATAAATTTCTAGCAGTACTGGCATCATTAAATTTAATTAATGCCAAATTATAATATAAAATCCTGCTAAAAATGTTTATTTGACTTATTCGCATTCAAAAATATAAAGCGATACATTCTGAGGATATCATATAAAGCGCAATCTTTGGTTACAATGGTGAAGCTAATTGAGTACAAATTTAAGACCGCAACATGTCTAAGTGTCAAAATGTGTATATTTGGTTGCTAAGGACAGTAAACAATAAAATAAACATAAATTGCATTCCTAGCAGATTTTTTACCTTTAGAACTAAAACAAGAACATAAAAGACTAAAGATTTGTGGTAAATTTTATCTTAAAAAGTGCATTTCTGTGCTTTCTGATGTGCCATAAGGTAGCACTCCACAGTTAGAAAATAAAATTAAAAATGAGCCACATAATGTTTTATCATCTCCTATTCCTGGATTTCTAATACATTAACCTAACTGTTTGTGTTGTACATGTGCATATGTATGTAATCAGTATATTCCATAGATTTGATTTTCAAAAGTTAAAAGAGTGAAAATTAATTTCTTTTATGTGTATCCATGGCAACATTCTGCATTTATTTACCATAAAATATTGCAAAAAGGGGGGTGGACATGTCACATATCCCCCCAAAATTTTGATCAAACTAGAATTTCAATGCCTTTGAGTGATACCTTTTTAGAAACTGTTTTCATAAATCTTCCTAATGATCAAATAAAAAATGGGTGTCTTTCGCCTCATTTTTTCGTAAAATCCAATCACAAAGTTCGTGCGATAAAAAGTTGGAAAAAAACATTGCAATAATTGCCGGACCAATGTATGGTATGGACATGCAAATACGGACTGTCATACAGAAAACAGCCTATATTACATACATTACATAATCTTGATGTTCATATAAACCCAATACAAAGGCTATTTTAATACTCAGCTATCCAAAAATGAATTTTATTGCACACTAGCTCTCATATTTGAAAAATCCACAGGGGCCAAAATGCGAAACTACACACCTAACTGTAGAGTGCTACCTTAAGGTGAAATTTTCCCCCTCCTGCCTCAATTTTTATTATATTTTCTGTGTTCTGCTAGTTGTTACGATGAAAATGGTACCTTAGTTTTTAAAATTGGTTCAGTAATAAAGATTTTATGAAGGTTAGCAGTTGATGTTGAAACGCGACAAAAAGTGATTTAAAAATAAATGCTGGATCATAGTGAAAAACTTCAAGTCTGTCTCATTTTTGGGGTAAATTTCTAAAACTTTTCCCATTATCTTATTTAAAATCATAAAATTACCTTCAAAGAGGACAAATTGTACAAGTTTTAGGTATTTGAAAGCACTTATAGGTCAATTTTGCTGTAAATAGCATACCTAACCTTGGTTTAGAAGCTCTCAAGCAGGGTATAAATTTCTAGCAGTACTGGCATCATTAAATTTAATTAATGCCAAATTATAATATAAAATCCTGCTAAAAATGTTTATTTGACTTATTCGCATTCAAAAATATAAAGCGATACATTCTGAGGATATCATATAAAGCGCAATCTTTGGTTACAATGGTGAAGCTAATTGAGTACAAATTTAAGACCGCAACATGTCTAAGTGTCAAAATGTGTATATTTGGTTGCTAAGGACAGTAAACAATAAAATAAACATAAATTGCATTCCTAGCAGATTTTTTACCTTTAGAACTAAAACAAGAACATAAAAGACTAAAGATTTGTGGTAAATTTTATCTTAAAAAGTGCATTTCTGTGCTTTCTGATGTGCCATAAGGTAGCACTCCACAGTTAGAAAATAAAATTAAAAATGAGCCACATAATGTTTTATCATCTCCTATTCCTGGATTTCTAATACATTAACCTAACTGTTTGTGTTGTACATGTGCATATGTATGTAATCAGTATATTCCATAGATTTGATTTTCAAAAGTTAAAAGAGTGAAAATTAATTTCTTTTATGTGTATCCATGGCAACATTCTGCATTTATTTACCATAAAATATTGCAAAAAGGGGGGTGGACATGTCACATATCCCCCCAAAATTTTGATCAAACTAGAATTTCAATGCCTTTGAGTGATACCTTTTTAGAAACTGTTTTCATAAATCTTCCTAATGATCAAATAAAAAATGGGTGTCTTTCGCCTCATTTTTTCGTAAAATCCAATCACAAAGTTCGTGCGATAAAAAGTTGGAAAAAAACATTGCAATAATTGCCGGACCAATGTATGGTATGGACATGCAAATACGGACTGTCATACAGAAAACAGCCTATATTACATACATTACATAATCTTGATGTTCATATAAACCCAATACAAAGGCTATTTTAATACTCAGCTATCCAAAAATGAATTTTATTGCACACTAGCTCTCATATTTGAAAAATCCACAGGGGCCAAAATGCGAAACTACACACCTAACTGTAGAGTGCTACCTTAAGGTGAAATTTTCCCCCTCCTGCCTCAATTTTTATTATATTTTCTGTGTTCTGCTAGTTGTTACGATGAAAATGGTACCTTAGTTTTTAAAATTGGTTCAGTAATAAAGATTTTATGAAGGTTAGCAGTTGATGTTGAAACGCGACAAAAAGTGATTTAAAAATAAATGCTGGATCATAGTGAAAAACTTCAAGTCTGTCTCATTTTTGGGGTAAATTTCTAAAACTTTTCCCATTATCTTATTTAAAATCATAAAATTACCTTCAAAGAGGACAAATTGTACAAGTTTTAGGTATTTGAAAGCACTTATAGGTCAATTTTGCTGTAAATAGCATACCTAACCTTGGTTTAGAAGCTCTCAAGCAGGGTATAAATTTCTAGCAGTACTGGCATCATTAAATTTAATTAATGCCAAATTATAATATAAAATCCTGCTAAAAATGTTTATTTGACTTATTCGCATTCAAAAATATAAAGCGATACATTCTGAGGATATCATATAAAGCGCAATCTTTGGTTACAATGGTGAAGCTAATTGAGTACAAATTTAAGACCGCAACATGTCTAAGTGTCAAAATGTGTATATTTGGTTGCTAAGGACAGTAAACAATAAAATAAACATAAATTGCATTCCTAGCAGATTTTTTACCTTTAGAACTAAAACAAGAACATAAAAGACTAAAGATTTGTGGTAAATTTTATCTTAAAAAGTGCATTTCTGTGCTTTCTGATGTGCCATAAGGTAGCACTCCACAGTTAGAAAATAAAATTAAAAATGAGCCACATAATGTTTTATCATCTCCTATTCCTGGATTTCTAATACATTAACCTAACTGTTTGTGTTGTACATGTGCATATGTATGTAATCAGTATATTCCATAGATTTGATTTTCAAAAGTTAAAAGAGTGAAAATTAATTTCTTTTATGTGTATCCATGGCAACATTCTGCATTTATTTACCATAAAATATTGCAAAAAGGGGGGTGGACATGTCACATATCCCCCCAAAATTTTGATCAAACTAGAATTTCAATGCCTTTGAGTGATACCTTTTTAGAAACTGTTTTCATAAATCTTCCTAATGATCAAATAAAAAATGGGTGTCTTTCGCCTCATTTTTTCGTAAAATCCAATCACAAAGTTCGTGCGATAAAAAGTTGGAAAAAAACATTGCAATAATTGCCGGACCAATGTATGGTATGGACATGCAAATACGGACTGTCATACAGAAAACAGCCTATATTACATACATTACATAATCTTGATGTTCATATAAACCCAATACAAAGGCTATTTTAATACTCAGCTATCCAAAAATGAATTTTATTGCACACTAGCTCTCATATTTGAAAAATCCACAGGGGCCAAAATGCGAAACTACACACCTAACTGTAGAGTGCTACCTTAAGGTGAAATTTTCCCCCTCCTGCCTCAATTTTTATTATATTTTCTGTGTTCTGCTAGTTGTTACGATGAAAATGGTACCTTAGTTTTTAAAATTGGTTCAGTAATAAAGATTTTATGAAGGTTAGCAGTTGATGTTGAAACGCGACAAAAAGTGATTTAAAAATAAATGCTGGATCATAGTGAAAAACTTCAAGTCTGTCTCATTTTTGGGGTAAATTTCTAAAACTTTTCCCATTATCTTATTTAAAATCATAAAATTACCTTCAAAGAGGACAAATTGTACAAGTTTTAGGTATTTGAAAGCACTTATAGGTCAATTTTGCTGTAAATAGCATACCTAACCTTGGTTTAGAAGCTCTCAAGCAGGGTATAAATTTCTAGCAGTACTGGCATCATTAAATTTAATTAATGCCAAATTATAATATAAAATCCTGCTAAAAATGTTTATTTGACTTATTCGCATTCAAAAATATAAAGCGATACATTCTGAGGATATCATATAAAGCGCAATCTTTGGTTACAATGGTGAAGCTAATTGAGTACAAATTTAAGACCGCAACATGTCTAAGTGTCAAAATGTGTATATTTGGTTGCTAAGGACAGTAAACAATAAAATAAACATAAATTGCATTCCTAGCAGATTTTTTACCTTTAGAACTAAAACAAGAACATAAAAGACTAAAGATTTGTGGTAAATTTTATCTTAAAAAGTGCATTTCTGTGCTTTCTGATGTGCCATAAGGTAGCACTCCACAGTTAGAAAATAAAATTAAAAATGAGCCACATAATGTTTTATCATCTCCTATTCCTGGATTTCTAATACATTAACCTAACTGTTTGTGTTGTACATGTGCATATGTATGTAATCAGTATATTCCATAGATTTGATTTTCAAAAGTTAAAAGAGTGAAAATTAATTTCTTTTATGTGTATCCATGGCAACATTCTGCATTTATTTACCATAAAATATTGCAAAAAGGGGGGTGGACATGTCACATATCCCCCCAAAATTTTGATCAAACTAGAATTTCAATGCCTTTGAGTGATACCTTTTTAGAAACTGTTTTCATAAATCTTCCTAATGATCAAATAAAAAATGGGTGTCTTTCGCCTCATTTTTTCGTAAAATCCAATCACAAAGTTCGTGCGATAAAAAGTTGGAAAAAAACATTGCAATAATTGCCGGACCAATGTATGGTATGGACATGCAAATACGGACTGTCATACAGAAAACAGCCTATATTACATACATTACATAATCTTGATGTTCATATAAACCCAATACAAAGGCTATTTTAATACTCAGCTATCCAAAAATGAATTTTATTGCACACTAGCTCTCATATTTGAAAAATCCACAGGGGCCAAAATGCGAAACTACACACCTAACTGTAGAGTGCTACCTTAAGGTGAAATTTTCCCCCTCCTGCCTCAATTTTTATTATATTTTCTGTGTTCTGCTAGTTGTTACGATGAAAATGGTACCTTAGTTTTTAAAATTGGTTCAGTAATAAAGATTTTATGAAGGTTAGCAGTTGATGTTGAAACGCGACAAAAAGTGATTTAAAAATAAATGCTGGATCATAGTGAAAAACTTCAAGTCTGTCTCATTTTTGGGGTAAATTTCTAAAACTTTTCCCATTATCTTATTTAAAATCATAAAATTACCTTCAAAGAGGACAAATTGTACAAGTTTTAGGTATTTGAAAGCACTTATAGGTCAATTTTGCTGTAAATAGCATACCTAACCTTGGTTTAGAAGCTCTCAAGCAGGGTATAAATTTCTAGCAGTACTGGCATCATTAAATTTAATTAATGCCAAATTATAATATAAAATCCTGCTAAAAATGTTTATTTGACTTATTCGCATTCAAAAATATAAAGCGATACATTCTGAGGATATCATATAAAGCGCAATCTTTGGTTACAATGGTGAAGCTAATTGAGTACAAATTTAAGACCGCAACATGTCTAAGTGTCAAAATGTGTATATTTGGTTGCTAAGGACAGTAAACAATAAAATAAACATAAATTGCATTCCTAGCAGATTTTTTACCTTTAGAACTAAAACAAGAACATAAAAGACTAAAGATTTGTGGTAAATTTTATCTTAAAAAGTGCATTTCTGTGCTTTCTGATGTGCCATAAGGTAGCACTCCACAGTTAGAAAATAAAATTAAAAATGAGCCACATAATGTTTTATCATCTCCTATTCCTGGATTTCTAATACATTAACCTAACTGTTTGTGTTGTACATGTGCATATGTATGTAATCAGTATATTCCATAGATTTGATTTTCAAAAGTTAAAAGAGTGAAAATTAATTTCTTTTATGTGTATCCATGGCAACATTCTGCATTTATTTACCATAAAATATTGCAAAAAGGGGGGTGGACATGTCACATATCCCCCCAAAATTTTGATCAAACTAGAATTTCAATGCCTTTGAGTGATACCTTTTTAGAAACTGTTTTCATAAATCTTCCTAATGATCAAATAAAAAATGGGTGTCTTTCGCCTCATTTTTTCGTAAAATCCAATCACAAAGTTCGTGCGATAAAAAGTTGGAAAAAAACATTGCAATAATTGCCGGACCAATGTATGGTATGGACATGCAAATACGGACTGTCATACAGAAAACAGCCTATATTACATACATTACATAATCTTGATGTTCATATAAACCCAATACAAAGGCTATTTTAATACTCAGCTATCCAAAAATGAATTTTATTGCACACTAGCTCTCATATTTGAAAAATCCACAGGGGCCAAAATGCGAAACTACACACCTAACTGTAGAGTGCTACCTTAAGGTGAAATTTTCCCCCTCCTGCCTCAATTTTTATTATATTTTCTGTGTTCTGCTAGTTGTTACGATGAAAATGGTACCTTAGTTTTTAAAATTGGTTCAGTAATAAAGATTTTATGAAGGTTAGCAGTTGATGTTGAAACGCGACAAAAAGTGATTTAAAAATAAATGCTGGATCATAGTGAAAAACTTCAAGTCTGTCTCATTTTTGGGGTAAATTTCTAAAACTTTTCCCATTATCTTATTTAAAATCATAAAATTACCTTCAAAGAGGACAAATTGTACAAGTTTTAGGTATTTGAAAGCACTTATAGGTCAATTTTGCTGTAAATAGCATACCTAACCTTGGTTTAGAAGCTCTCAAGCAGGGTATAAATTTCTAGCAGTACTGGCATCATTAAATTTAATTAATGCCAAATTATAATATAAAATCCTGCTAAAAATGTTTATTTGACTTATTCGCATTCAAAAATATAAAGCGATACATTCTGAGGATATCATATAAAGCGCAATCTTTGGTTACAATGGTGAAGCTAATTGAGTACAAATTTAAGACCGCAACATGTCTAAGTGTCAAAATGTGTATATTTGGTTGCTAAGGACAGTAAACAATAAAATAAACATAAATTGCATTCCTAGCAGATTTTTTACCTTTAGAACTAAAACAAGAACATAAAAGACTAAAGATTTGTGGTAAATTTTATCTTAAAAAGTGCATTTCTGTGCTTTCTGATGTGCCATAAGGTAGCACTCCACAGTTAGAAAATAAAATTAAAAATGAGCCACATAATGTTTTATCATCTCCTATTCCTGGATTTCTAATACATTAACCTAACTGTTTGTGTTGTACATGTGCATATGTATGTAATCAGTATATTCCATAGATTTGATTTTCAAAAGTTAAAAGAGTGAAAATTAATTTCTTTTATGTGTATCCATGGCAACATTCTGCATTTATTTACCATAAAATATTGCAAAAAGGGGGGTGGACATGTCACATATCCCCCCAAAATTTTGATCAAACTAGAATTTCAATGCCTTTGAGTGATACCTTTTTAGAAACTGTTTTCATAAATCTTCCTAATGATCAAATAAAAAATGGGTGTCTTTCGCCTCATTTTTTCGTAAAATCCAATCACAAAGTTCGTGCGATAAAAAGTTGGAAAAAAACATTGCAATAATTGCCGGACCAATGTATGGTATGGACATGCAAATACGGACTGTCATACAGAAAACAGCCTATATTACATACATTACATAATCTTGATGTTCATATAAACCCAATACAAAGGCTATTTTAATACTCAGCTATCCAAAAATGAATTTTATTGCACACTAGCTCTCATATTTGAAAAATCCACAGGGGCCAAAATGCGAAACTACACACCTAACTGTAGAGTGCTACCTTAAGGTGAAATTTTCCCCCTCCTGCCTCAATTTTTATTATATTTTCTGTGTTCTGCTAGTTGTTACGATGAAAATGGTACCTTAGTTTTTAAAATTGGTTCAGTAATAAAGATTTTATGAAGGTTAGCAGTTGATGTTGAAACGCGACAAAAAGTGATTTAAAAATAAATGCTGGATCATAGTGAAAAACTTCAAGTCTGTCTCATTTTTGGGGTAAATTTCTAAAACTTTTCCCATTATCTTATTTAAAATCATAAAATTACCTTCAAAGAGGACAAATTGTACAAGTTTTAGGTATTTGAAAGCACTTATAGGTCAATTTTGCTGTAAATAGCATACCTAACCTTGGTTTAGAAGCTCTCAAGCAGGGTATAAATTTCTAGCAGTACTGGCATCATTAAATTTAATTAATGCCAAATTATAATATAAAATCCTGCTAAAAATGTTTATTTGACTTATTCGCATTCAAAAATATAAAGCGATACATTCTGAGGATATCATATAAAGCGCAATCTTTGGTTACAATGGTGAAGCTAATTGAGTACAAATTTAAGACCGCAACATGTCTAAGTGTCAAAATGTGTATATTTGGTTGCTAAGGACAGTAAACAATAAAATAAACATAAATTGCATTCCTAGCAGATTTTTTACCTTTAGAACTAAAACAAGAACATAAAAGACTAAAGATTTGTGGTAAATTTTATCTTAAAAAGTGCATTTCTGTGCTTTCTGATGTGCCATAAGGTAGCACTCCACAGTTAGAAAATAAAATTAAAAATGAGCCACATAATGTTTTATCATCTCCTATTCCTGGATTTCTAATACATTAACCTAACTGTTTGTGTTGTACATGTGCATATGTATGTAATCAGTATATTCCATAGATTTGATTTTCAAAAGTTAAAAGAGTGAAAATTAATTTCTTTTATGTGTATCCATGGCAACATTCTGCATTTATTTACCATAAAATATTGCAAAAAGGGGGGTGGACATGTCACATATCCCCCCAAAATTTTGATCAAACTAGAATTTCAATGCCTTTGAGTGATACCTTTTTAGAAACTGTTTTCATAAATCTTCCTAATGATCAAATAAAAAATGGGTGTCTTTCGCCTCATTTTTTCGTAAAATCCAATCACAAAGTTCGTGCGATAAAAAGTTGGAAAAAAACATTGCAATAATTGCCGGACCAATGTATGGTATGGACATGCAAATACGGACTGTCATACAGAAAACAGCCTATATTACATACATTACATAATCTTGATGTTCATATAAACCCAATACAAAGGCTATTTTAATACTCAGCTATCCAAAAATGAATTTTATTGCACACTAGCTCTCATATTTGAAAAATCCACAGGGGCCAAAATGCGAAACTACACACCTAACTGTAGAGTGCTACCTTAAGGTGAAATTTTCCCCCTCCTGCCTCAATTTTTATTATATTTTCTGTGTTCTGCTAGTTGTTACGATGAAAATGGTACCTTAGTTTTTAAAATTGGTTCAGTAATAAAGATTTTATGAAGGTTAGCAGTTGATGTTGAAACGCGACAAAAAGTGATTTAAAAATAAATGCTGGATCATAGTGAAAAACTTCAAGTCTGTCTCATTTTTGGGGTAAATTTCTAAAACTTTTCCCATTATCTTATTTAAAATCATAAAATTACCTTCAAAGAGGACAAATTGTACAAGTTTTAGGTATTTGAAAGCACTTATAGGTCAATTTTGCTGTAAATAGCATACCTAACCTTGGTTTAGAAGCTCTCAAGCAGGGTATAAATTTCTAGCAGTACTGGCATCATTAAATTTAATTAATGCCAAATTATAATATAAAATCCTGCTAAAAATGTTTATTTGACTTATTCGCATTCAAAAATATAAAGCGATACATTCTGAGGATATCATATAAAGCGCAATCTTTGGTTACAATGGTGAAGCTAATTGAGTACAAATTTAAGACCGCAACATGTCTAAGTGTCAAAATGTGTATATTTGGTTGCTAAGGACAGTAAACAATAAAATAAACATAAATTGCATTCCTAGCAGATTTTTTACCTTTAGAACTAAAACAAGAACATAAAAGACTAAAGATTTGTGGTAAATTTTATCTTAAAAAGTGCATTTCTGTGCTTTCTGATGTGCCATAAGGTAGCACTCCACAGTTAGAAAATAAAATTAAAAATGAGCCACATAATGTTTTATCATCTCCTATTCCTGGATTTCTAATACATTAACCTAACTGTTTGTGTTGTACATGTGCATATGTATGTAATCAGTATATTCCATAGATTTGATTTTCAAAAGTTAAAAGAGTGAAAATTAATTTCTTTTATGTGTATCCATGGCAACATTCTGCATTTATTTACCATAAAATATTGCAAAAAGGGGGGTGGACATGTCACATATCCCCCCAAAATTTTGATCAAACTAGAATTTCAATGCCTTTGAGTGATACCTTTTTAGAAACTGTTTTCATAAATCTTCCTAATGATCAAATAAAAAATGGGTGTCTTTCGCCTCATTTTTTCGTAAAATCCAATCACAAAGTTCGTGCGATAAAAAGTTGGAAAAAAACATTGCAATAATTGCCGGACCAATGTATGGTATGGACATGCAAATACGGACTGTCATACAGAAAACAGCCTATATTACATACATTACATAATCTTGATGTTCATATAAACCCAATACAAAGGCTATTTTAATACTCAGCTATCCAAAAATGAATTTTATTGCACACTAGCTCTCATATTTGAAAAATCCACAGGGGCCAAAATGCGAAACTACACACCTAACTGTAGAGTGCTACCTTAAGGTGAAATTTTCCCCCTCCTGCCTCAATTTTTATTATATTTTCTGTGTTCTGCTAGTTGTTACGATGAAAATGGTACCTTAGTTTTTAAAATTGGTTCAGTAATAAAGATTTTATGAAGGTTAGCAGTTGATGTTGAAACGCGACAAAAAGTGATTTAAAAATAAATGCTGGATCATAGTGAAAAACTTCAAGTCTGTCTCATTTTTGGGGTAAATTTCTAAAACTTTTCCCATTATCTTATTTAAAATCATAAAATTACCTTCAAAGAGGACAAATTGTACAAGTTTTAGGTATTTGAAAGCACTTATAGGTCAATTTTGCTGTAAATAGCATACCTAACCTTGGTTTAGAAGCTCTCAAGCAGGGTATAAATTTCTAGCAGTACTGGCATCATTAAATTTAATTAATGCCAAATTATAATATAAAATCCTGCTAAAAATGTTTATTTGACTTATTCGCATTCAAAAATATAAAGCGATACATTCTGAGGATATCATATAAAGCGCAATCTTTGGTTACAATGGTGAAGCTAATTGAGTACAAATTTAAGACCGCAACATGTCTAAGTGTCAAAATGTGTATATTTGGTTGCTAAGGACAGTAAACAATAAAATAAACATAAATTGCATTCCTAGCAGATTTTTTACCTTTAGAACTAAAACAAGAACATAAAAGACTAAAGATTTGTGGTAAATTTTATCTTAAAAAGTGCATTTCTGTGCTTTCTGATGTGCCATAAGGTAGCACTCCACAGTTAGAAAATAAAATTAAAAATGAGCCACATAATGTTTTATCATCTCCTATTCCTGGATTTCTAATACATTAACCTAACTGTTTGTGTTGTACATGTGCATATGTATGTAATCAGTATATTCCATAGATTTGATTTTCAAAAGTTAAAAGAGTGAAAATTAATTTCTTTTATGTGTATCCATGGCAACATTCTGCATTTATTTACCATAAAATATTGCAAAAAGGGGGGTGGACATGTCACATATCCCCCCAAAATTTTGATCAAACTAGAATTTCAATGCCTTTGAGTGATACCTTTTTAGAAACTGTTTTCATAAATCTTCCTAATGATCAAATAAAAAATGGGTGTCTTTCGCCTCATTTTTTCGTAAAATCCAATCACAAAGTTCGTGCGATAAAAAGTTGGAAAAAAACATTGCAATAATTGCCGGACCAATGTATGGTATGGACATGCAAATACGGACTGTCATACAGAAAACAGCCTATATTACATACATTACATAATCTTGATGTTCATATAAACCCAATACAAAGGCTATTTTAATACTCAGCTATCCAAAAATGAATTTTATTGCACACTAGCTCTCATATTTGAAAAATCCACAGGGGCCAAAATGCGAAACTACACACCTAACTGTAGAGTGCTACCTTAAGGTGAAATTTTCCCCCTCCTGCCTCAATTTTTATTATATTTTCTGTGTTCTGCTAGTTGTTACGATGAAAATGGTACCTTAGTTTTTAAAATTGGTTCAGTAATAAAGATTTTATGAAGGTTAGCAGTTGATGTTGAAACGCGACAAAAAGTGATTTAAAAATAAATGCTGGATCATAGTGAAAAACTTCAAGTCTGTCTCATTTTTGGGGTAAATTTCTAAAACTTTTCCCATTATCTTATTTAAAATCATAAAATTACCTTCAAAGAGGACAAATTGTACAAGTTTTAGGTATTTGAAAGCACTTATAGGTCAATTTTGCTGTAAATAGCATACCTAACCTTGGTTTAGAAGCTCTCAAGCAGGGTATAAATTTCTAGCAGTACTGGCATCATTAAATTTAATTAATGCCAAATTATAATATAAAATCCTGCTAAAAATGTTTATTTGACTTATTCGCATTCAAAAATATAAAGCGATACATTCTGAGGATATCATATAAAGCGCAATCTTTGGTTACAATGGTGAAGCTAATTGAGTACAAATTTAAGACCGCAACATGTCTAAGTGTCAAAATGTGTATATTTGGTTGCTAAGGACAGTAAACAATAAAATAAACATAAATTGCATTCCTAGCAGATTTTTTACCTTTAGAACTAAAACAAGAACATAAAAGACTAAAGATTTGTGGTAAATTTTATCTTAAAAAGTGCATTTCT